>NW_009203665.1:0-3764 GCF_000690835.1 Fulmarus glacialis | reverse complement strand
CCAGGACTCAGCTCAAATGGAAGGACAATTGCAATATTTCACACAATGTGCAAACTTTACCTACATTTAATTTACCTCTCTTATTTACACTCCTAGTCTCTTCTAGTAAAGCAATTATGTAAGACACCAGTTGATATTCAGTGAACCACAGAGTGTGACCATTTTGTTGAGTATTATTTCCTCTGTACATTTTCTTTTAAAAGCTGACATACTTGACTTGTATTGAAAAGTGACCTCTGTTAGAGACTTAGAGGGAGGCATATTAGAAATGACATCCAGAAAGACCCTTCTTTTATAAGATTTTCCACTTCCTATTGTAATATAGTATACTTCTTCTAAAAAGACATATGGAGCATAGCTGAAATAACCCCAAATATCTTTCTGACAGAAGCTAGGCAAAAAAGAAGACTTAAACTAGCACAGCACGTGCTTCCGCCAAGATTCTGCATTTGAAGATCTTTGAAGATTTGAAATGTAAGAGAAGTCTGTCATTCCTCTGCTATTGGTTCAAAGCCACTAGAAAAAAAAGAAGAAAAAAAAAAAGAAGACGAAAAAAAGACTCTAGTGCATAACTTTTGTGTACGTGTGTTATTTTGCCATGCCGATAACATTCTCCCTTGGCAATGACAATGAAACCATTATTTTCAGCAAATCTAAGGAAAAAAATCCCATTAACAGAAAAAGGCTATAGCATATTTAAATAACCTTTCTCCTCTTGATTTCTTTTTTTTAAACAAAGGACTAATTTACAAATCAAATAGCAGCAAACGAGAAAATACAAACAAATATACATTGCTACTGCTCTTCAAATAGTGGGTTTAAACCATTATACTTGAGCTATATTTCTGATTCAGAGTGTTAAGTGATTACAAATTTGTCAAAACTTTCAATTAAGACTGTTCTCCCTGTGTTACAGAAAAAAAGATGGGAGTCCTTTTAGGGTCTGTTTAACCAATTGAACTTGGCTTCTATAAGAGCTTGAGATGAGAAACACTGTTTTCCTTAGTGCTGCTTATAGGCTTACATAGCTCATATGACTTTTTCTTAGTTCTGTCACTCTTTTTTTCACACAACCTTCATATAAAAATAGATTTTAAAAAAACCAAACAAAGTAGTAGGTAGTGCCAAAGTAGTTCAAAAAGTAAACTAGAATTTAAATTCTATTTTATTATCAGATTTACTCATACCCTGTAACAGCCTCAGTTTCATGCTCTTATGACAACATTCAAGATGCTTGACAGAAATATTTTTACATGATTGCCTGTGCTGATGGCAAAAAATCTGCTTATTAGGAAGGAAATTACATATTGGAATGCCGTTTCCCTTATCTATGCAGTTTGGTATACGGGTATTGGGGAAATTTAGAAGTCTGGTGTAACATTTTGCTTAATGATGAAAAAAGGGATACTATGTTTTACTTTATACCATTCAACTGGGAAATGTGTCAGTAATCATACTTACTGAAAGAGAATAAACCAGTTTTTGTAAATCAAGACTAAAGTCTAAGTTCATTCCAATAAATTTTGCAAACTTAACTGTATTTTGTAGCCTTCCCTCAGCTATTAAAGTCAAAGGAGAGAAACGTACACCATGACAAGATGATTTTGGGAATGCTTTTCTCCTTCCATTGAGTACAATGTGAACCCTGAGCACTCATTGTCTAATTGATATCTTGTTAAAATTCCTGAATTTACGTGAAGGAAATCTGGGCTTTTATATCTGCAATTTAATTCTATTGCTAATTTGTTTGTATTTGTTAAAGACATTTTCTGTTTCGATGCTTAAAGGTACAATGGGTGACAAGGGAAATTATGCCCAGCTGCTTATAAAATTTCTTTGATCCAAAGCCCCTTGTGACTCATTTTCCCCATGGCTTTAATTAACATAACCATTTCTATTTATCTGAGAGTGGTATTGAGATTCTTAGAAAAAATGAGCTATGTAAATGCAGTGTATCTGATACAAGTATAATTATTTCAGATTATTTTCCTGAGACCAGTGAGGAATTCTCTGTACATTTAGTGCACAGAGGGAGAGAAAGACTATATGTACCACTGTTTAATTTTATGAGACAGAAATGACAGCATAAGGAAAAATGGAGTAAAATTTTGGTGGTTGTTTTTGTTTGGTTTTTTTTTTTTTTGAGCTTGCCATCTTCAGTTTCATTCAATGCTCCTTGTTCTAGTACTGAAGAGACAATGAGATAGTTGTTTCTCATTTGTCATCTCTTCAATGCAAATAATTTTATAGTTTTCTATAAATCTAGAGGTCATTTCCATTTTCATCAGCTCAGTTTCTTGCTGTCATAAGGCTGGAGATACTGGTTTGTAAACTGAAACATTATGCAATGTCCCTGACAAACTTGTTTGCTTTTCTTTCTATTTCCCAGCAGCAATGAAGCAGCTTTCCTAGTAGTTGAAAGATATCCCCAAAGATGTTGTTCATTAACTTTCCTCTATCTTCCTGAATTCCTCCAGAACAGGCCTCATGATCTTGAAATGCAGCCTTTTGTTTATGAAAACCCTGTGCACTTTACATCATATGCACGTACATGCCACTACCAATATTTCTCACAATACTCAGTGCAGTGAGTTGGAACCTTCCCCACTCCTGCCTCTACCAGGGGGATTTCTGCTTGCATTCTTTTGATTTTAAGATATCAGTTGTTGCTTTAGTTTGCCCAACATCTGTGTGATCTGTACACTTCTGAAATACATACATTTTAAGAAGAAGCATATCACATTGCACTATATTTTCCATTCTGAATTGTATCTTGTATATTTCTTTTAGAAAGAATTACAAAAACCTTCCAGATTTCTGAAACTGTATAATGTCTGTTAGTGAAAGACGAGAGTAATTGTTTTCATGCATTATCAAGTGTTAAGCGCTGTGCATTTTCACTTGCCTTTCCACAGGATGTAGAAGAATACAGATAACATAGAATTGAATATATTAAAGCTTAATATACATCATATTAAACATAATGCGTATTCCACATTTAGCACCATATAGTCAACAACAATATCAGCCATCTACTCTGCTTAAACTTTCATTATATGTGTTTCAGACAGGCAGTAGTAACTGTTCACAGCCATATTCCATCTGGAAATGGGAGGCAGCAGTACTGCTACAACCCTATAACACTGCCAAGTGATGTGATGGGATGTTAATTTTATGGTTAAAAAGCAGTAAAGCTACTTCCTTTTTCAAAAGGAGGCATTATTTTCAGCAAGCCTTCCAACTCTCCATCATTTACCAGCAGTCCTGGTTAACTGGGAAGGTCCCGGATGGCTGGAGGCTCGCCAATGTGATGCCCATCTACAAGAAGGGCCGGAAGGAGGATCCGGGGAACTACAGGCCAGTCAGCCTGACCTCGGTGCCAGGGAAGATTATGGAGCGGATCATCTTGAGGGCACTCACAAGCCACGTCTGAGCCTGACCTGGGATCAGGCCCAGCCAGCATGGGTTCATGGAAGGCAGGTCCTGCTTGACCAACCTGATCTCCTTCTATGACCAGGTGACCCGCCTAGTGGGTGAGGGAAAGGCTGTGGATGTGGTCTACCTGGACTTCAGTAAAGCCTTTGACACCTTTTCCCACGGCATTCTCCTAGAGAAGCTGGCGGCTCACGGTTTAGACAGGTACACTCTTCGCTGGGTAAAAAACTGGCTGAACGGCCAAGCCCAGAGAGTTGTGGTGAATGGAGTTAAATCCAGTTGGCGGCCAGTCACAACCACTGTTCCTCAGGGCTCAGTTTTGGGGCCGG
>NW_009203664.1:0-6410 GCF_000690835.1 Fulmarus glacialis | reverse complement strand
GTCTTCACCAGGGGCTGCAGGGGAATCTCAGCTCCGGTGCCTGGAGCACCTCCTGTCCTCCTTCTTCACTGACCTTGGTGTCTGCAGGGCTGTTTCTCTCACATATTCTCACTCCTCTCTCTGCCTGCAGTTGCTGTTGCGCTGCAGTTTCTCCCCTTCTTAAATCTGTTATCCCAGAGGCGCTACCACCGTCGCTGATGGGCTCGGCCGTGGCCAGCCACGCAGCTGGTCCATCTTGGAGCCGGCTGGCATTGGCTCTATCGGACATAGGGGAAGCTTCTAGCAGCTTCTCACAGAAGCCACCCCTGTAACCCCCCCCACTACCAAAACCTTGCCATACAAACCCAATACAGACTGAGATGCTCAATTTCTGCAAAAGATCAAAGGCTGGTGAAAACGGTCAGGCTAAGTATGAAATACCAAAGAAGATCCCTTTTGGCTCCTTCAGCCTTCACATTCTCTGATGCTTTCCTTCAGAGTAGGCTATATGATACTGCCTTGCACATGGGAACAGATGCATAAACATTTATACGCATCTCTCTAAATATACACCAGAGGTTGTATTCTGCATCCACGCTTGCAGAAAAGCTTTGTTCAAAATCCAGGAATTGATACTAAAGAGATTTAAGATCAAAGCAGTTCCGCAGATCTGGGTAGCCAAGAGTGCCACTTCAGGCTGCTGTTTCCAGTAGCAAGGTAGATACTTGTTCCCTCTTTCCACCGCTATAAAGGTGGCCTATGATGTGACTGAGATCTCTGTATTAGAGCATGAGTATGGATGTAGTTAGCTTCCCGCTGCAGGTTTTTTCCTTTAACGTTGGAACATTCTCCTGCATACAAGATACATTGTGTATGAGCACATACTTTTCCTTTGCTCTCAATTATCTGCAGTCATATCATCAAAATATTTAAAATTCTAGTGCAAATAAAATTAAATGTCAGTCTGTTTTGATGCTATAAATATTCATGGTCTCCTTGTACTTTTTAATGCATTTATCAAAATAAGCTATGTTTTTGTTGGAGGCCAGCTGCTTTTCTTACTGCATGCTCACCTACCTTGAGAAATGAGAAGCCCAAGATCGCTTTCAAAGCTTGGCTCCCATGCCCTGGACTGTAAAGTGACCAGAAATCTTTTCACTGTTTCTTTCCTCAAAAAGTGACCGCTCACCTTTTACAATTTAGTGTTATAATTCTTTGAAAGAATGTCTATTGATGTCACTTCTCATACTACGACTAGTTGCAACCCCCTCAAGGGGATTTTCTTGAGCATTCTCTAACTGCGGAGCTGTTAACGGTGTTACTGACGCCTCTTTTGTGTCTCTGACAGGCAACGGAGAATGGGCTTCCGCGAACTCAGCTGAACTCGAAGATGTATAAAAGAAGCACGTTGGGCATTGTTCCTGGGGAATTGTTTTTAACAATACAATTTTCCAAGGCTGTGAAATACTGAAATATTAAAGGGAAAATACAGTGCAATGGAAGAAACATTTACATATACTTCACACCACTAGTTGATTTCAGAGATTTTATGAATTTGTTAAAATTCTTTGGTTCAGTATACCTGCTTGGATTTTGAATTACAAAATGTGATTTACAATGTGATGAATTAACACTTCCATGTAATAAAATAAGATGCTCCATTGCTACAATATGAAGCTTTAACTGCTCATGTTGTGGGTATAGGTGTGTTTTAACAAGGTCCCAAATAAAAACAATGGAATTACTGCTTGTGGGCTAGAACAAGTATTTTATAAGCAATTTAAATAACAAAAAAGCCCAGTAAAGCCTGGGAAGGTGGAGAAGATGCTGAGGAAACAAGTATTGAATGTTTGATTAGAAAAAAATATTATTTGAAGGAGACATTTTGCTTAAGGACATCTTTCTCCAGACAACATATGCTACTGGGAGGAAAATTTCACGCAGATTGTTCAGGATCTGGCAGTTTTATGTTAAATGCTGCATTTGTTCTTAGAAGGTTTTAGTAATGTTTTTCCAGAAAACCGCTTTTTGAAGGAGAAACGTGGTATCTGTGGACTTGTTTCTGCTGCTTTTGCATAATCTACAATTTCATATTCACAATATGTATATTAGTCTTTGGAAAAGAAATTAATGCAGTGACCAAATAATTTTGACATATTCTTTAATCAAAAGCAATGTGTATCGCTTCTGAATATCCATCTCTTTTGGCTTTAAAATTCATTTCTATTGCTACGATAGCAAATTAATTTTATTCTGTCTCTGTAGAGTTTAATGGTATAAATTACGTTGTAAAGAAATAAGGTCAAATGTATCCTTGAAACCAGTAAAGTGAATGGATGTTATATCAAAATAAATTTGGCCCCAGTGTTGAATGTGACTGCTTTGAAAATATTTTTATTGTCCCAGTTACACAAGCGTTGTATAGGGACAAAGAAAAATCTTCCCCTTAAAAAAATCTGCATTCAAAATATAAACACATCCTGATATTAGTGTTAGACTCAGAAAGAGACCTAGGCAACTCACACCGCTTCTAGGCACCTGATCGTATCATCAAAATTTCATTAATTTTTTCTTTTAAATGCAAAATGGAACGCTTCCAGTGAGGGGGGAGAAGTGCCAACATCTGTCTTACGTGTCACAGACTTTGGGCAAGTAGGAGGTAGGGATTTGTGCCCACTCATTTGGAGGAGGGAGTTGAAACTTGGGTCCTCGGATTTCTGGATGCGCCTCCCAAGTCAAGCTCGTTAAGGGAGCATAGGCAGACCAAAGTTACCCGTGAGAAACGTCCCGAGCTGCCCGTCACTGTGGAGGCTGAGATGCCTCTGATAACACCTGCCTTGGGAACTTTGGGCACCACTGATTAGGACAGCAACTTGGAGACAGCATTCTTGACTTAATTGCCTTAATTTCTTAAAATCCTATTTAGGGCAAGTCTGAGCCTTTACAGCTTGAAGTGTATAAACTCTTGCAATGTATGCATCAGCTTACTGGAATTCTCTTTGTTGCAATTAAATAATGTTAAACCAACATCCTTTTCATCTTCTCAGGATTTGCAGTAGTTTAACTTTTTTTTGGCAATAAAAAAGCTAGAATATTCTATTTTTTATGTTGTGCCTCCATACTATGCTTCAAGGATGCTTTGATTGATGAAGTCTGCTTTCTGGATGTTTTTTTCCTTTTCTGTTTTTATAACCCAAACTGTCAATCCTCTCCCCAGACCTACTAAATAATGAGATCAATCACTGCGTAGTCAGTGGAGAAGCAAGGCCAGTGACTGAGCCAGCTCTGGACTGCGGGTGAACAAACAGGGGCGGGATACTTCAGATAGTTAAAGCAAAATCCTGGGCCTGCTCAGACAGATTGAAGGACTGCACGAGGGATGTTTACAAAGGCTAATGTTAGGCTAGAGGGGCTAGTCCTCTGGACAACCTATATCATCAATAAAGAGGGAGAGACACCCATCCAAACAGAGCAGGTGAAGTAGGCTTTACTCTCATTTGCTTTATTTCTTTCTGTTCACCACGCAGGGAACCTCCTAGCAGCCCAGCACAGTGACACGAACTGCCTCCCTGCTGGATGCACCATCTGAAGCGTGGTGAGCCAGCTGCTACAAGATGGGGGAAGGCGGTGATGGGGAAAGAAAGGATTGGATTCACCTGTGCCACAGAGCAGATTCTCCTCCTTTCTTTCTGTCCTGCACCTTCCATGGTCATGAGTTTACTGCAGTTCTGGAGATGGAGAAAGGGTCAATTTGTAATTGGGGCTTTAAGTCCATTTTAGTTAAAGTAATAAAAAAATTATAAGAAGTATTGATCGTTGGGGTTTAGTTTGGAGACGAAAGTGGCATCACATTTTTCCGTGCCACAAGTGAAACCTGTCAACTGACACAAGGTAGGCAGTTCTGGTGTCCACACTTGAAGAAAGGTGTTGAAAACTAAAAAGTCTTCACAAATACATTTCAAGAATCACTGGGGTCCATAAAACTTGATGTTACGGGGAGAGACACCCAAGAGAAGATCCTATACAAAAAAGGGTTGAGAGATCATTTGATAGTGAGTTAGTTCTGTTGTTCCTGGTGGTAGACGGCTTTTAGTCTAGCAGTAAAAAGGTGCAATGAACCTTAGTGGTTAGAAGTTGGAGCTAGTTCAAAGCAAGAAAGTGCACATTTTTAACAGTGAAAGGAAGTGCTTTTACCCAGATGAACTGAGCAGAAGAGAAGGGAGTCGTGAGTGCCGCCAGCTGTCTGCTCTGCCCCGCTGCTGCAGGTGACTGCTCCTACAAGAGCCTACAGAAGGAGGTGAGGGGCTGTATCTCGGGTGCTTCAGAGTATTTTTACTCAAGCTCATCTTCACTAGTAACTGAAGCTGCTGATCTGGGGAAGGGGGAATTGTATCACACTAAATAACCATAGCAGTGTTTGCCAGAACTGGCAGGTTGTGTCCTCGTTACACTATGAGAACAATGTAAAAGGCCTGGTTGACTGTGACTACGTGTCACTGGGTGAAATAAGTGTGACGCAGCAGGCTGAGTAGTTCTCAGAAGCAGGATGCTGAAATCAGCTAACCTTGTGGTTTTAACTGGATCCTAGCTCCAAAGTCATTTCCAGTCTGGACCAGCCTCTGTGTGATAAGGATAGCTGGGTACCTGTGCCAGGGAGATAATTAGGTACTGATCACTAAGTGCATGCTAGGATACATCATGCGTGATATATGAGCGTTAACTTGAGCCAGCAAGGCACCCTTGCGGCAAAGGCAGCCAATGGCACCCGGGGCTGCAGGAGGGGGAGCGGTGCCAGCAGGTGAGGGAGGTGACCCTTCTCCTCTGCTCAGCACTGGCGGGGCACATCGGGAGTGCTGGGACCAGCTCTGGGATCCCCAGTACACAAGAGGCATGGGCATACTGGAGTGGGTCCAGTGAAGGGCCATGAAGGTGATGAAGGGGTTGAGGCATCTGACATACGAAGGAAAGACTGAGCAAGCTGGGACTGTTCAGCTCGGAGAAGAGAGAAGGGGGGTCTCATCAATACCTATAAATACCTGATGTGGGGAGTAAAGGAAAAGGAACCAAACTCTTCTCAGTGGTGCCTAGAGACAGGACAAGAAGCAATGGGCACGCTTTGAAATACAGGAAATTCCATTTAAACATAAGAAAGCACTTTTTACTGTGCAGGTGATCAAAGACAAGAAGTTTGCCCAAGGAGGTGTTGGAGTTTCCATCCTTGGAGATGGAAAACCTGACTGGACACGGTCCTGGACAACCTACTCTGGTTGAGCCTGCCTGAGCAGGGGAGGGTTGGACTAGACGATCCCCAGAGGTCCCCGCAACCTCAGCCATTCTGTGATTCTGCTATATCAGAATGCAAATTATGTGCGAGGAGTGCTGGGGCTGACGACACTGGTCCTGATAAGATACTTTATCATTTGAATTCTCATGTATGCAATGTTTTGATTAGGACTTTTCACTATGGCATCAGCACCCAACTGCTGTTGATTAACCCCTCGGGATTTCTTCTGATGGGGTTCTTGCTCCGTCTCCTGCTGCATTTTAGGACTCAGCCCCAGATCTAGAAATTTGATGATTTTTTTTGTTCTTAAGTGCATGAGCTTGCATTTGGGTTCACATTTGCCTTAACAAAACTGAACATTTTTTTATCTCAACAAATGATCAGTCAGTCTGTATAATAGAACTGTTGCCTTTGTTGCTTTCCACATTAGCAATTTGTGTGTCATATTGCAAATTTTACGTGCAGTAATGCTATGTTTTCATCAAGGGCATTGATAAACGTATTGAAAAAAATAATGCCAAAACAGATCCCTCTATAAGCTCACAAAATATGCAATCCCTTGGAATGAAAACACTTCAACTATAGTCTGTTTTTGTGACTTGGTTGTTAACCAGTTTTAAAAATTATCATTTAATATGTGTTACACTGATTTTGTTTAGAGTTATTTTTTAATGCAAGATTACGTCATATGTTTGGTAAAGACACTATTTCAACCACAATCTTCATTATCAGTCTAATGCTTAATCTCATTAAAACAGTATGAAATTTGTTTGACAGTCTGAGTTCCTGGGAAACCATGTCGACTGACATTAATAAATCCGAAATCCGTTAATTCTTTCATTTGTATCCCATATCAGCATTTCTATTAGTTTGCTTGATGACACGTGCTAGCTAAAGCTGCCTGTAGTTACCCAAGCGATTATAGTCTGAAAATACTGGTTCAACATTAACTTTTTCTACATAAAGTCTGAAATTCAAATTACTGCGGTACCACTGCCAAGCCACCTGGCAGCAGGAGCACAGCATTGCCGCGCAGACCATTTCGTCTGCAGTTCCTTAACCCTCCTCCGCTTCCTTAAAGGCGATGGACGCGTTATTCCTCGCTCGCCCCCGCCCTGCAGCGCTGCTGGTGGCCGGTCCCGGCGGG
>NW_009203663.1:0-849 GCF_000690835.1 Fulmarus glacialis | reverse complement strand
TTGTGTTTGCATGCATGTATCTCAGAATCGTTGGAAACTTACCACAAGTTTCTTTAGTTTGGAAAACTCAAATATCGTTCAAAAGAAGACACACTTCACTGAAAGAAAGCCCAGGATTGCTTTTTACAAAAATGTTCTGGTGCCTTTTCAATACACATTAGGGTATATCATGACTCATACCACAGAAATTAGAGCTGTTACACAGGGATAAACACCACTTGAGTTAGATTAGGCTCTTGGACATAAATGTGGTTAATCTTCCCAACTCCAAATACAGCTGTTGTTCTCTGGCCATATCTCCATACTTTAAAAAAACCCCAAACTTTTGACAATTATGGAAATAATTGTCTTCTAAGTAGAAATTCTTAGCTGTCAACATTTGAAGCTTTTAAAGTGGTTGCAAGAATACCTCCTACGTAGTTCAGTCATATTACAGGAAAACATTAATTGTGGGTGGGTGGTTTTCTTTTATGTTGCTTCCTGAACTGCCCGGGCATATTTTTTTTTCAACTTTTTCTGTATTGGTGTCTTAAGGATTAGGTCCCTTGCACTTAGAGAAAGAGAGCAAATAAGGGAAGGCATAGAACGCAAATCCTGGCATTGCTACCCTACAGTTTACTGTAACTGATGGTTTCCAAAATCTTAATTTCTTGAAGAGTATCTGCTCCTTTCTCTCCTCTGGTATCGAAGTATAACATCCTGGCATTGATCTGTACATATTTACTGAAAAGAAAAAAAAAAAGGTCAAAAAACCTTGTTCATTTTCTAATCCCCACATGACTCCTTTCTCAATTTAGAAGTTGACTGAAATAAAATACGCTTCTTACTCAGTTATCGGTTATCATTCAC
>NW_009203662.1:24285-47206 GCF_000690835.1 Fulmarus glacialis | reverse complement strand
TCATCCACGAGGCGGGTCACCTGGTCACCAGATTCTTCTGGTGCAATTTTAATTCTGACCCACTAGAAACACTTACATCCTGACTCAGAATATATTCTGGTATTCAGATACACAGAGAGAATTATCCCATAATAATTTTCTTATAAAGTTAGAGGAAAGAACTGTAAGGGTAATACATTAGCTAAATTAAATCACTATTGTCCTTTAATTAAAACTTAGGGCTTTATTTTAAATGTACAGCTTATATATATTTTGTGTAAGCACTATCCTATGTGTTGATTTGTCATTTTACAAACCTCTTGCACAAAGTATTTAACAGTAGTACATTTGAGTATCCCATCAGCCATGCATTGTGGAATCTCAAATAGGACTTCACAGACGAGAGCTGGTCACTCTGTATGATCTGTAAGTTGTTCTGCTTCTGAACTCTCCCTCCCTCTTCTCAGATGTTATCTCAGAAAGGAGATGTTAAAATGCTAGTTGAGTTGTGAGTGACTTTTGGAGATTAGGGGACAACATATAATATAGAATAATACCATGTTTAAGAGTGAAGAATCAGCAGAAATTACTGCTTAGTCGTAGGTCCTAGAAAGTAAGGAGAAAAGTGAATGTCATTCAGACATTTCAGTAGAAATTTGGATGTTAATACTTTTTTTGTAATGTATATTGTTACTTAAATGAAGGTATTCGTAAAGAAAACTGGGAATAATTAAGAAAAATGTAGAGGCAAATTCAGGAAATAAATTGGTTTTGTATATTGTAGAGTCTATGGGTGGAGAGAACCACACTGATCTTGGTGCAGAGTTTACCTGGAATATCTCGTTGGTTTGAAGTGGAAAAACGTGAAGTTGTGAGTATAAGACTAATTGCAATACATACTGTGCGTTGGTTTACTTCCTTATCCATATGTTATTTGATGGACTACTTTAAGATTTATTACCCATATTTAATTTCTTTGAGCAAGTTTTCAAGCTGGCTACAACAAAATTATTTACAAAGTATTTTGAGTTGTTTGGTTTCTTTTATCTTGAGAAGTATTAAGAACCACCCTTATGATTCATTTAAACAGCTGAGGAAGAAAGAAGTTGAGAACAATAATGGGCAGCCAAAGGCAACATTTAATGACAGCAAATTACTTTCTTAAAACTCAGCATGATGTATCGTTTAATACTTAGAATATCTATAGCTTAATATATCTTTCAGTATTCTTGAAAAGTAAACATTCTCCAAGTTCCTGTACTATAATGAACGCCATGTGGGTATATCTCTGTGTCTGCCTAGAGCTCTGTTAAAGTTCCCAGATCTCAGCATGGGCAGGGAAGCATGCCTACACAGAACCTGTAGGAATAGGGTCTAATGTAGCAATCTGTTACTGACATATTGTAATTTCTTCTCCTTCCTTCTTGTTATATTTCTTAGAAAATCCTTAAATATGTTTCATATGTATTCGGAGGAGTGCTCCTCATATAAAGATCTCTAAATAATTGGTCAATTGTTGAGCCCAGGAGTATAACATCTGTAACTATTTTCCTTCCTGTCAAAGCCAGTTGTGCATTAGTCCCATTAAATACAGGGATACCATTGTACAACTGGTTTTCTCTAAAATTCTATTGTGTTTTTCTTTTATAATAGCAACAAAATGTCATTTGTTCACTGTCCTCATATTCTCGTGTAGAAAACCAAAAATGGAATTTAGTAAAAATCAAAAAATTGTGTGTGACATGAGAAATTTTGTTAGTTGACTCCTACTGAGTCTTTACTAGGTTAATATGAGCCCTGATATGAAAACCCTCAGTTTACTATCGTGTTACCATTATAGTCACCATTTCCAAAAGTTAACTGTAATAATTTTTCCTGGGTATGTACTAGATCATGACTCAGATTTGTGCTTGTATGTTCTGGTAAATTATGGCAGCTGCAGGCCTGTACTCTTCCCATCGCTTAGCTTTTCGCTTTTCCTGCAGTTCATGCTACCTGTGAGAAAAGCTTCCTCACCCTCTAGAGAGGACAGGCATATCCTGCTCAAGGACTGCCCTTGACTATAACTTGATTATCATCTTAGCTCAAAGCTTACATTCAAACTCCTCATCCATAATGTCTAGTTGTTGACTTCACTTTGGGTGGGGGAACAAGCTCGCCCATACTTAAACTCTGCTCTGTGCCCTTACGCACAGTGAAGCTCTCCGTGACCTCAAGCCCAATTTAGGTGAAGTTACCAAGGACAGTTTAGCCCTGAATTCCAGCAGTTCCACCACAGGCTGAAGTGTGTGAGTGTTTTGCACCAAGGGCTGAGTATCTCTAAAGGTCAGATAATAAATCTACAAGAAAGGGAGGGTTGTTTATTTTGGTCCTTGATTATGTGATAAAATTAATTCTCTCTGTGCTCAGAGTGTACACTCTGAGTATAGCCCAGGTGAGAAGAACTTTTTCTGCCCCAATACTCTAGAACATAGAATAACATTGTTTTAAGAAATCAAAAATTACTTTTAATACATATCATCTTTCAACTGAAGGTTAAGTATGTTTGCAATGTTCCTCACTCCTCTTTCAGGTGGAAATGAGTCCCCTTGAGAATGCTATTGAAGTCTTAGAAAATAAGAACCAGCAGCTGAGAACACTGATTAGTCAGTGTCAAACTCGACAGATGCAAAATATTAACCCTCTCACGATGTGTCTAAATGGGGTCATTGATGCAGCAGTTAATGGTGGAGTTGCTAGATACCAAGAGGTAAGCAATTTATTTTCTGTTTATTAAAAATCTGTTGTAAGACAGTTTCTTACTGATTTCTTTCTCTGTACAGATGCCGTTCCTCTGTATGAATTGAGGACAGAAAGTACTATATCAACAATACTTTTAATTATACCTAGATTGCAATTTTCGGTGAGGTGATGTTAAATATGTATAGCTTTATTGTAACAACTGTTTTGCTGCAGAGAGTCCCATAAACTTACTCCAGTGATAAGTAGATTCACAATTACCTTGCATTCTTTAGTGGTTTGTTTGGGGATTTTTAATGAAATAGTTAATTGTAACTATATTATTGTAACATATTCCCTCCCCCCTGCCCTTCTAGGCCAGGAGTTACTTCTGGCCAACCAGCAAATTTACTTTTGTGTGCTGACATTCTAATTTTAAGATAGATAGATATACACACACATAAAATTCTTAACAAGAAATTTATTATCTTGAAGAATTATATTTTTCTAGATCCTTCTTTCTCTTCTCCAAGCTTTTAAGGAAAGCTACATTCTGGAAAAATCTAGTAAGAAATAATACATATAATTAAGAAATGTCTAATGCTGCATTTGTTCCCAAAAGTTGTTCCATATTGTTATCATCTCTGAATCACCTTAGAAGAATCTTAAATGTTTGGGATGCTGTATTTCCACAAAGTTCTGTGGAATTTTGAAACCACAGTAAAAAGAAAGGAAAGATTTTTTTTTTTTTCAGCCCAGCTTGATCTTCCTCTTTTTCCTAATAGTCTTATGAAATATTTGACTCTGCTGGTCATTCCTTTTCCATTGAAAATGTCAAGTTGAATAACCTTCTGTCCACTTGTCTCGAAGGCTGCAAGATTCGGCATTGACACAACAGTGTTAAATTCGATAAAACTGTATCTAAATTGAACTACAAGAAATTGAGTCTGCTATAGTGTTGGAATCTGTCACCAAAACTGCAACGTTATTAAAATTGTGAGACTAAAGCAAAGCAGTATCATGTTTGATGTTTCCCAGCTGCCTTTAAACAACAACAACAAAACTGTTTAGTATAGTAAAGTGCCACGAAGGGAGTCCCTTGAGAAACGCGGTCATGTCAGAGCTATGTCTGGTTTGAATTAGCAGACCTAGCTCGGTGTCTCTGCATAGCTTTCCATTCTTCACAAGCGTATTAAAGGTTCTAGCTTGCCCCTTTCTTATTGTTGTTCTTAGCTGTAATTCTTGATCTCCTAGACAGTCGTCATGTTTCGATTCCCTTCTGTCCTCTCCTCCTCTCTCTTGCTATACATCTAAAATAGGACTTTTCACCAATTTGTTTTGTAAACACCAAAATTGATAGCAATAGTTGTGAGATTTGTTGGGTTTTTTTTCTATTTCACCCTCATTTTCTTTGCATGTCCCTTTTTCCGTCTTTATATGTTTTGGGTGTTTTGCCACTTCTTATCTTCTACCTTCCTTCTTTTCCTCTCCTCTGTAAATGCTTTTCTCTGCGTATCTGTTTCACTTGCTTTTGCCTTCTGCCCTGTACAAAGCTCAAAACTCAGTCTTGGAGCATGTGGTCTTGAGGTAAGCATGACCATGTCTTTACATATATCCTCCTTTCCTTTGGGCAACTTCCAAGCTTTAAGAAGTGTAAGACCCAGGAAATAACGGCCTTTGGCCAGCTGCCCTCCTTTGATTCTTCCCTCCTTTTTTTTTTTTATTTCCTTCTCCTCCTGATGGGATAAAAAGCCACTATCTCTAATTATTCAGCACTTTGGCCAGTATTGTAGGTGTTAAAGCGATGCTTTCACTGGTTTCAATACAGGAACAGATTCCAGGAAAATCTACAGAAGTAATAGTTACTATGCAACACCTTCCTGTGTGCTAAAAAATGGCTGTAGACTGAACCACTGATTTTTTAAAAATTTTTCTGAACTCTGCTGGAAGAGTGTGTTTTGTGCCCACTAACACTTCTCAAACTGCAATTTGTACTATAACTTACATTTCTTTTAGCTCCTTTACATGTGCTAGAAGAGTAGAGGCACTTTCATGATTATTTATTGGATTCAAGAATGTTACTGGATTTAGTCAAATTCTGATTTTTTTTTTTTTTTCTAAAGTACTGGTGATTTTGTTTGAAGTTAGATTACTACATCTCTGACTTGTATTACAGATCTGTATAAATCTTGGCCAAAAACCACTGGGACACCACCTGCTTGATATTGAAAGAACATTAAGCTTGTATAGCTGAGGGAAAAAAACCATCGGCTGGCAGAAGTTTGGGATTTGGGATTTTAGCAAGTATCAGAGGGTTCCTTTTAACAATTTAAACATGAATTCTTATAAGTCTACTTATCTGCAGTGAAAGGACCATGTGAAATAAATGTTCTTCATTACAGTATCAGCATTTTCTAGACAGGTCTCGGCACTTCCTTGTTAGGGGTTGTCACAGCATGAAATTTTGGAACTGAATCAGAGAAAGGGGTATATTTATCTCCAGTTCCACTACTCCCCATATTTACTAATGATTCTGCATAGCAAAGATTTTAATAGCTAAAGCTGGATGGAGAACCTTGTAAGAAGTATGTGATGGAAACGCTAAGACGGGTGCAAAAGGAAAACACAGCACAGAGCAGCCACTATTATCCTCTCAACTCTATGGATAGAAAACAATGTGTATGTATAGGTATGCGTACAGACATTTTTTGCGACAAATGCATTTTTGAGAAGGTCTAGAAATCTCTCAACTGAGCAGCTGGGCATTTTCTTTATAGAATAGTGTCAAGAATTGTTGTAAATTCAATATAATCCCCTTGCAGGGTAGGATAGGTGCCACGTTAAGAAAGATGCAATCGTGAACAAACAGGGGAGTGCTATGTCCAGGCCATTGCTCGTGGGTAAAATGACTTCGGGGTACTATAGCTGGTACAATTTGAGCATTGGAGATTGGGTGGAAGGTCATGTAAGCTCATGAACACACCTGGATGTTGGTCAGATGCTCCTGAAGTGAAAAGCGTGGCTTTTTGACATCAATGCGAGTTCTTTAAAACATTATTTGTATTAAGAGTGAATAAGAAGATAATGTCATAGCTCCAATACATATAATAGCATACAATTGCACACTGTTGTTAAGATATTGTTATATTTAAGGGATAATGAAGCTCCTAGTATGAAAAGACAGGAAAATCTAACTGTCTGTGATTATTTGAAACTTCTATGTCACAATAAATGGGGAAGAGATACTTAGTTCAGGTGACCTGTGTTTGGTTTCAGCTCTGATTTGCAGGTTTCCAAATTTGATTCAGGATCTGTCCTGGATATTGAACAACTTGTAAATTCCACTCAAGAGTGGCTACATTTTATTTGCCCATAGTCTCCACCAATGCATATGTCAATAATTAATTAGTTAGCATTTATTATCCTCTGTTGCAGTAAAAGGAGCTTTTGTTTCGAAAATATCATCTAGAAACTTGTTTAAAAATAAAGTGATGTGCTTTTACTCACTTTATGTTACTTTGTGATTTTATTCTGCTTAGGCATTCTTTGTCAAAGAATACATCTTGAACCATCCAGAGGATGGAGAGAAGATCACACGCTTGAGAGAGCTGATGCTCGAGCAGGTAAAGTGGGGAAAAGACTGACTAGGTGGCCTGTTTAGCTGTTCTAGCTAAAAGTGTCCCAAAATTTCAGAGATTAATAATTGTGCGGTGATTTTCAGTATCTTCTGAATTAGTAGACAAGTAGACAGCAACTTCCTATACAAGCAGGTTGCTGGGTCATGTTAATATTTTTTCCCTAGTCCTTTTCATCATGATCTTAATCACTTCAAACTATTCTAAAATAAAGGTTGAATGAGAGGCAAGATTTTGTCTTGTGATGCTCGTATGTAAGTATTTGCACAACATTTTACCACTACTACAGAACAAACATCTCATTGAAACGTTTGATGGCTTCAGCAAATATTTGCATGACGTATTTTACAAATACTACAGAACAAACATTTCACTACAAGGTTTAGCATAAGAGAAGAAAAAACTGAAAAATCTTATTGCGGTGGAAGATATCTAATAATAATTGCCAAAGTAGGTAGGCAGTAAAATAAACACCAAGTGATTAAATTAAACAGGTGAGTATTCTATGCATTACATGATTTTTGTATCATTTCCTCACTTATTTATAAGACAACGACCTACCAGTCTCAAATATGAAGCGTCTCCATTTGGAAATGCTGAAATAAATTATTTTGATGAAATGATCTTACTAAGTATTTCAGCTTTTCTAACTGACATTTAACTGTCTTTGTTCTATGCAGCATGTTGAAATTTCAAACTTTATTGCCAACTTGGGATAAAGAGGTCAGAGTATTGGAATTTGGCAAGATGGAAATTCCATTTTTCGTCAGCATTGTGGTATCTTTTGGTCAGATCAGCCGAAGGGACAGATCCTCAGGCTGTATAAATCAGAATAGGTTCAGTGAGCTCACTTTAATTTCATTTAGATAATGTATAGTAATTTACATTGCAGTTTCATTTTTTCAAGCTATAGTTAATCTCGCTAATCCTTACAATTTAAAACTGGAGTTAATAACTTCCTATGACAAAAATGTGAATTCCAAGTGATAGCAGTTAAACCCTGTCTGGCACCCACAGATGATTTAACAGAAAATGCGGAGCATTCAGAAGGGGCGGGATGGCTCTGTGTGTGGATGGACGTGCTGCAGTTCTGACCTCGGGTCAGCGAAGCTGCACAGCTGTGTGCCCGCTCGCCGGCAGCCTGAAAACGTCAGTTAGTAGCTCTCATCCAAAGATATTACAGCATAGTGTAGCTATTTTGTTTTTAAATTTGAGTTTATCTGATTCCTCATGGAAGCAATTCAGTATTTTAAATGCCTGTGACCAAATTTGAGCAAGATTAGAGTTTTAGCAATGTTATTCTGAAGCCTGTCATGCCTTGTATCAAGAATATACATAAAGCCACCACTTACTGAGGTCTCTGGGGAGTTGGAATAGGATAGGGAACCATGGACTTCATTGAAAATATATTACAGGGTCTCTGGTGGATGTGGCCACTGCTGTTGTTTCATGCTTTTTATAACTGTTCTTGTAGAAGACAGCTTTTATTTAGGGTTTAAAACTGCTCCTTTGTAAAGTTGCCGTTTAGCCAGATTTTTCACTACATTATCCATAGTGGTTTCTTATATTAAAGCTGAATTCGCATTGGCCAGATCTTTGGGAAAGTTGGATAGTAAAATAGGAAGAGGCATAAATCCTCTTGTGTATTACTGGTTTTGGTCTTAGGCCTTGTTTGATTACAAGTCTGTCAGGTATTTAGACAGATGCTTTTAATACAACATGCATTTTGTTGGTTTTTTTTTTTATTAGTATCCTAATTGATGATGAAAGCTTAAAGAAAATGGATCAAAAATATATTTTTACCCTCTTTCCTCCTGTCTCTTCTGCAGGCCCAGATTCTAGAATTTGGCTTGGCGGTGCACGAGAAGGTGGTGCCGCAGGACATGAGGCCGTTGCACAAAAAGCTGGTGGATCAGTTCTTTGTGATGAAGTCAAGCTTGGGAATACAGGTACGTGAGCAGGTGCATGGATAAACCAGGAGACCGTTTAGCTGTAGTTGTTTAATTTTCCTAAGCAACAAACAGTGACATCTTTTGGTTGTTTGTCCACATTACAACTTGTAGCATCCTTACAGTACCACAAAGCGAAGAGAAAGTTAATAAAATTTCCATACAGTGCAGAGAAAAATAGTCACATTTTACTAAAGAGAAAATATCATCAGTGAAAAGTTAAAATATTTTTCTTACTAATGATGAAGCTAATCCAAAATGAATATAACTATTCAAATGACTGACTGTATCTTACAAAATGCTTAATGATATTATGTTCATTTTAAATAATCTTCTTTTAACAACTCGCCAGGAATTTTCTGCCTGTGTACAAGCTAGCCCTGTTCATTTCCCAAATGGAAGTCCTCGCGTATGCCGAAATTCCATACCTGTTTCTATGAGCCCTGATGGTGCCAGGGTAATACCACGACGCAGGCAAGTTAAATTACTAGAAATTGATAAATTTTGTTACTCACAGAAGATGACCCATAAAATACTTCTACTGTGTGCATGCTTCCTTGTATGTCCGTCTGAAGTATCTTCAGTCATGAATAGCTAATATATATATTCTCTCTCTCTCTCAACTAATAAATCCAAATTGAACTGTGGAGATTAATAAACATGTGCTGTTTTCACATGAAAAATTATGACTGGCAACTAGAGTTAACCATTTTGTATTTCACTATTCTTATAATAGTCCCTTGAGTTACCCAGCTGTCAATCGGTATTCATCCTCATCACTGTCATCCCAAGCTTCTGCTGAAGTCAGCAATATCACTGGGCAATCAGAAAGTTCTGATGAAGTTTTTAACATGCAGGTACAAATTATTGTCATTCTTCAGACTAAACAGAATCTTTCTTACAAGGCTATTTACTAAATTAATGCTTCTATTATTTCATTCAGAAGTTTCAAAGTTATTGCTGATACTTCTTTTAAAAAACAAATCTTTAAATGGGCTGTTAACCTCCTTAACTTAGAACGAACAATTTTTATGTAACTGTTTCCTCTTCTTTAACTTAGAGAATGAATTTTTGACAAAAGTAATAAGCAGCAATGCACTATAATGCGGTCATCTGATCTTACATAGACTTTTCTGTCCAATTGTCACAGTTGTGATGTAATTATTTTAATATATTAATTCCATTTCTGTTTATTTGATATTTTACTACATCTTTGTGTAGTTACATTAATGCTCTTTATACTGGTTTGCTATTTTGAAATACTGAGAAACTAGTCAAACAAATTACAAGTTCTTTGTTTTAGTGAAAAGTATGTTATAAATTTTTGTTTTCCAAACCAGTAAATGTGATGTGATAACAACAGCATCTCTTCTGTATGCAGCCTAGTCCATCTACCTCAAGCCTGAGTTCTACTCATTCTGCTTCACCTAATGTGACCAGTTCTGCTCCATCCAGTGCCAGAGGTCAGTGCTCGTTCCCCGTGGTAAACCAAATTAAATGATTCTTGATACATTACACAGCTGAATTTCTGCATGATATCACTGGTCAGACATCAAATTTAGCCAGTTGTTTGAGGAATATGAATTATTGAGGATTTCTTTGTCATAAGCGTAGAATTGAAATGTCTGAGTTTCACTGCATGAATTTAATCACTTGACACATTTATATTCTAGCCTCTCCTCTGTTGTCTGACAAACATAAGCATTCCCGAGAAAACTCTTGCCTGTCCCCCAGAGAGAGGCCCTGCAGTGCCATCTACCCTACTCCTTCGGAAACCTCGCAGGTAGGAAGCTTGTTGGCCTCTGCATACAAGTAGCTAAGAAGATGACAAAGGCATTTGTTGAACTTCGAGCAGATTGAGTGTCTGCTCATGCTGTTCATTTTCAAGGGTTTTTTTTTTTGTTTTTATAAGCAAATACTCTAAAACACTTCATGTGAAAGAGATGTGAATAGAATGCACAGTGTTTGATCACATTTCTGCTTGCTTTGTCGAGGTTTAGATCTGGTTTTGATATTTACTCACTGCAGTGAGAGAGAGACGCAAAGACTTACCAGATGACACAGCCTGCTTGTGTGAAACAGCAGCGTTTGTTCAATCTAGGGAAGAAGAAAGAAAGAAAAACTGTTATCACGGCAGTTGTCCATGTTGACCTCGCCTTTATTTCTTCTGAAATAGCTAGTCCTAGCCACTGTGAGATAATAACCCGCTCCATGTGGCAATTCCTATTTTTCAATGTAGTTTCAGAAAAGAAAGATAGACATTTTGTTACTCCAGAGAAAAGAATGAGTTGAGTTCTTACTTTAAAATTAGTGTTACATAGGTCTGTATGAAATTTGTATCTTTTGAGTTACCTGAAATGCAAAATGAGCTTGGTGAACTGGCCAATTTTGAATCCTTATTTCATCTTTTCTTCTTAAGGGACCTACTTTCCTAAAGTGCTTTCCTTTAACACAGTTGCTGTTTTAATCTGTGTCATCACACAATGCACCTCTTGCTGAAGCTGAGAAAGATGAGAACAGAAGTACAGTGTGAAAGGTCCTTCTCTCAACGCTCTCATTTCCACTAGAAATTTTGCCTCTGATAAAAAACAACTTGGTAGTCCAGGATCCTTTATTTTAGAAATGATTTGTTGGTTTCTCATTAGTTGTATTCTTGTCCCTTACTGCTTCAGTTATTGAATTGGCTCTTGATTTAATTTTTTCCTCTTTTCTGTTTAAGTCCTCAAGCTGTTACCTGAGGGCTTAAGAAGTAATACTGAAGCTTAGCCAGACTTAATGGCAGTTCTCGGGAACTACTTACTAATATATCTACTGGGCACTTTCTCAGCATTAGTGGAGCCAAATCAACATACAGGAAAGACCAGGGGATGTTCTTTAAATAAAGCGGTTTTACAGTTTGCCGCAAAGGAAAAATTATCCCGTTTTTGCTCCCAGACTGCAAACTCTTGCTTTGCCAAGTGGAATGCGACTTCTATCCCCCACTCTACCCGAGATTCGATAAGGGAGGCTGAGGAGCTCGTAGGCCCAGTCTCCACTCTCTCTGAGACTCGTCCGGCAGGAAAATCTCCCAATCTGTCTCTACCCTCAGTGTCCCAAGAGAGGGTAAGTAGAAAATTAACTTGCTTGTACAGTGAAGTATATTTCAAAGGTGAGAAGGTCTGACAGTGTCTTTCTGCCCTCATAACCGTAAATGAAGATATATCTTTCTGGGGAAAGGTGCAATTTCTTTCTCTGGTGCTCTATTCCCTGAGCAGAAAAAATGGACTGTGATCAGAAACAAAATTCTGATTCTCTGCCTTCTGATTAAGAAGGGGAAAATAAATCCTCAGGACAATTGTAAGGAGGTATCTTAGAGATACCTGCAACTCTCATTAGAATTTACATGCTCAAACTGTTCCTTGTCCTTTTTATTTTTATTCTAACACCAGTTAACTTCAACAGTCTTGGTTGGAGCTTCACACTAAGTTAATGAGAAAAGGACCTCCCATTTATGAACAGCTTTGTTACAGCTTAATGAATGCAATTTTCATAATAGTTTTTCAACTGGGAAAGATGAGATACACAGGCAAATTCCTGCACTTCAAGTCCTTTCAGGCCATAGCTACCTCATTTAAGAAAGTTTGATGGACTTCAGAGAACAAGACCACAGCAGTACTGCATCCGCTTCCCTCGTTGAAATTAATGCTCAAGGTTATCTGTGTACAGCTGTTTTCAGTCAACATCCATTTGTGCTTGCTTTTTGATCTCTGGCTGAGCGGTTGTACAGTGTCTCTCCAGCTCTTCCCATACTCTGAAGAGGAATGCCTGCTGTCATTGACTGGTCAACAAGCCTCCTTATTTTTGCACTATTATTCTTCCTAATGGAGCTTTTCGGGTTTCACATTTTTGGTTTTTTTTGCACCTCATTAAACATCCTGTGATTGCTCTTGTTCTTCCATATGGTTTTATATTTCATTATTGTAGTATGTCCTCGTTTCTCTGTATTTCATTCGGCTTTTGTCTCTTTATCTCCTCCAATTTCAGTTGCTTTTTCAGCCTTTGCTCTTTACCTTCACAATAGAAAACAGACTTCAACACTTGCCCAGCAGATCCTAGTGCACTGCAGACTCACTACGAAGTGAACGTTCAATCCAGACCAGGCAGGAACATATGATCACATTTTCTGTCACATTAGAGTACACATGTAGTTACACCACCTCAATTTAATGGTAACTCCAGGAAAACAGGTATTACCTGATCCAGTATGACTCTAGTACAACACAGATAGGCAAACCTAATGTAGCTCAAAGTCTACCAAAGCATTCTCTCTACAAGATGTTTTAAGTCAAGTATTTGTTCCTCACTTTGTAACATGGAGCTGCAACGTATTAGATCAATGATGATTACTTTGCAGCTGGGTTTGCCATCTTGTGGAACCACAGCGTAGCACCTCGCTGACTCGGCATGGTCCTCTGTGAACACTGGAAGGAGATACAAGAATGGGGTCTGATTTGATTTGGATTTCACTGATTGTCTGATCTTGCTTTAAAAAAAAAAAAAAAAGGGAAGAAGAAAAAGTAAAGTTTATCTGTTCTCATTGCCTTTGGAAAGTACATCTTGTAAGATTAACTGTATGCTGTTTACATCTGTTACCAAGATAAACTAGTGACCTGTGGATTATTTGAATGCTGCCAAAAGAAATAAGTAATGGAATTTTAAAATTGTTTCATAAATTTACTGGGATTTTTTAAAAAAAATGGATAGTCAGAAAAGGAAAGACAAACACACTTTATGGGTCAGCTCTTATCCACAAGAGAAGTAGGAACACTGCTTCCAAAAAAGTCAGGGTTGGAAATAATACACAATGCTTTTCTAAGATAACAGCCATAACTTGAACATTATCGAACATTACACCTTGTTCAGATACTGATTCTGCAATTAAATTATTGCAGATCTATCCCTGCACTTGTTTAGTAATCTATCAAGATACCACTTGAGCAATGAGCCTTATGTTGTTTTTTAGGGAGCTGGAAACTGTCAGAACTCAGTACATAATAACCCTCCCTCTGATTCCAGTGTGTACAGTTTTCAGAAAACTAGTCTACTCCCTCTTCGTATACACATTTTTATTAAACTATTTATGTTCTTAGGTGATGTTTATCACTCTACCTCCAAAGTAGACCTGTGTGGTGGGGATAAAAACAAAAAGATATTTGTTTTCTTAAAGCCTACTGAAATACAACAGCAGCTATGCATAAACCATGCTGTTCTCAATTTACAGAGAATGCTGTTTAATCATATTGGAGACGGTGCTTTGCCACGAAGTGATTCCAATCTGCCCGGCCCCGACAAAGGTGAGTGGAAATGCTGCACCATACCAATCTTGGAAGCAATGAAAATATAATTAATCTGTCATATTCCTGTAGAATGCTAATTCTTTCGAGCGTCTATTGTCATCGCCAAGTTTCAAAACATTCTACCTAACTAACTAAATTATGCTAACACTCTAAGTTTCAAAACACTTTGCCAAAAAGAAGGGAATGTAGTGTTTGTTTGAACTGAGTGTTGCACTCAGAAGGGCCCAGAAGTTTGCAGGAAGGGGTGATGGAGCAGCAGGCTGCTTGTCCTTACTGCTTCTCAAGGGAGACATATGGGGTGATGAACCCTGGAGATGAACTTCTGGAGACTGGGGCAGAGAGAAGCCAAAGAGATGGATAGAGTCCTGAAGTTTGATACCTGCAAGTCTTCTTTACCAAATATAAGTCACTGTGCTTTTGGTTACATTTTGATGGAAAAGATCAATTTGTGGTTTGGTGGGACCTTTTGGGGTTTGGGTTTTGGTTTTTTTTTTTTTTAATTAGAGTAAATGAGAAACCTGTGAATTTCCATAGACAAAATATTGCTTTTTATAATTTCGCGCGTGGGTAAATTCAATATCGTTGGCACAGTTATTGTGCCAAGATTTCATTATGTGCACATCCATAATATGCTCCATCATTTCATTATGTGCTGCCCTTTGTGGTAGCCTGAGTAAAGGATACAGTAAAACAGGTGTATTGAAAATAAATATTTTAAGAATATACTGTAAGAAAAACTGACCAGGAATCAGTTTTTCATCAATAAGAGCTGATTTTTATAAGTACTTTTGTGTCCAAGTTTTTATGAAAGCTCAAGTGAGGAATTTTTCACAGGGCTGAAAAATGTGTGAGATAATTTAACATGGAAATGTCAAAACTTTTCCACTGGCCTATGCGGCCAAGTACATCACAGAATCGTTAAAATAAAACATTGTCTCCTGGAGACTTTAGCAGACCAAAGAACTGACTGCTTGGATGACTTAAAAGAAAAAATGGCTTGTCAAGAGATTCAGGTATTTGAAGTACCTAGGTCTGATGCCAAGTCATTTTTAGGATGAGGGCAAAACCATACTGGTAGGTGACAGCCTACAATAAAAAGCAAACAATGTATTGCATATTTTGGCAATAAAAAAGCAAAATGATCCTCTAGAAAATAGATTATTCTGTGCAGTATTTTCAGGGTCAACTAATGTGCAATTATACTGTAACAATATTGTTACAGATATGAAACAAATATTATTTGTACTGTACTTTTTGTATTAAGTCTGGTATATACTGGTATAGTGGGATTCCAGTCCTTCTGAGAGCCCTTGGTGTTGCTATAATAGCAATAATTGATACCATCAGTTAGCAACAATACTTTGCTTTTCACTTCATCTTTGTAAATGAGCACAGAGTCCTTGCATGTGGTTCTCTACTCACAACTATGAAATAAGCAGACAAGAAGGAAACTGTTATGGCAAGGCAAAAGGTTGGAGGGTTTGAACGGGGGCGGGGGGAGCGGTTTGTGGTGGGTTTTTGGTGGTTTTTTTGGGGGGGGGGTAAAGGGGGGAGGTTTGAAGCAGTTTTTTTCCACTTTTTTACAGAACGTGTAAGAAAAATTGTGGGGTTTAAGTTAGCTTTTGTCCTGTCCATATTAAATGCCCTGTCTTTCTGTCTGTCTGACTTCTTTCCAATATTGGCAGCTCCTTCATAACATGAGATAATTCAGTTCTATTAAGGAAGCTGTTCCAGGCCTTACAGGATCATTCAATTATGAAGTCATAGAATTCGGTAAAAGTCACACAGACAAATACAACAGCCAATTTTATACATGTCAGGGTGATAGTTTATATGATCAAGCAGAGATCCTCGACCATGGCTAGAAACAGCATATATAAATTTTCTTAGTCCACAATAATTTTTTCATTTGATTTCCCCCCCACCCCCCAGATATCTTCATTTCTTTCAATTTTTACTCCCTCCATTTTGTGCCCTTCTTTCCACCTTCTTTCAATTCTGATTTTGTAGCCTATACAGGCAACAAAAGACTGCTAGCACTGAAAGCTTTCTGAGGGAGGTTGATTGGAATTTGGCGAGTTCCTTTCTATAGTCCCTTCTGTATATAAAATGAGTTAATGGAAAAGGTTTATGAACAGCCTGTTCCCCTCTGCCTAGGAACCTTTAAATAGGAGTCTGGTGCAAAGATAAACTGATTATATTAACAGGCTTCAAGCTTATCTCCCTTTGAGGCTGGATTTGCAGTGCACCAGAGTGCTATCTCAGCTGCTACTGTTGTTGATGGTCCCAACTGCTATACAATCGCGAAGTGACCTGAGGGCCAGATGCATACATCAGGCAACCAGAAGATTGACAGCCATTATTTAAGAGCTTTTCAAATGCTGATGTAATCATGAGGGCTTTTCAGGCATGCTTGTGAAGTTGTTTAACGTTTTTACTCTGTGTATTTTTACCCTCATGGGTAAAGGCAAGTCAGAGAGCTAGAAGTGTTGACGCCTATATCGGCTTTTCCATTCTCTTCCAGCTGTAAACACCACTCCCAGCAGCTGGAGCCTGGACAGTGGGAAAGAAGCCAGAAGCACATCAGAAAGTGGAAAGCTTATATCTCCTCCTGTACCACCAAGACCTGCACAGACTGGTGAGTTAATGGGCATTTCGGGCTAAGCTCCAGTAAAAAAATTATTTACTTGAGGGGTTAGATTCTTTCCACTCTGATTAATGTTTAACTTCTTGGGCAGGTTAATTTATTATTTGATTACTTACATGGAAGTCTGTAGAACTGCCTCCATAGGTATTTTCATCTCGTTAATGTTCTCTCTAGCGTTCTGTTTCCAATACTCTGCCCCTTCATTTAATGACTGAGTAGTTTCAGACAGTTCAGGCTGGTACTAGGGAGGATGATCAAATTTAATCTTTTGATCTTATGATAATGGGAGGTTAGCAATCAGAAATGATCATTAACCACGAAGAATCTTACTGGCCAGAACAGGCACAGCAATCATGGAGGTACGAGAGTTCTGTTACTATAACCCATTTGCCTTTCAAAATATTAATTTCCATTTAAAGGAAAGGCTGCTTAAGTGATACTATAAATATAATTGTTCTCAAGGGAGTGAAGATGCTTTTTGTGTTTTAGACTTATGCCTCAAAGTATGTCCAGGCATGTTTGCAGTATATCTACAGGTAAATGTTTGATATAAGTACATTTTATATTGTCTTTTTTCTTATTTGACATACAAATACATAATATATTTCTTAAGAAGAAAAAGAGGAGGGGGAAAGTTATTATATTGACTTTTTTTTGAATCGTGTTATCATTTGGTAGGATATAAACCAAATTACAGTGATACAAAATTTGTCAGAGAAGATGGATGCAGAAATTTCTTACATTTCATTGGTTGTACTGCAAGATAATCCTGAGAACAAAGTAAAATAAACAAAATCTCTCAAACTATTTGCAGCCATTGGGCAAGTACCTAGAGGGAACCAGAGATAACGCTTCTGTATAGAATGATCTCCTATCCACTTAAAAAGATTTTTTAGTGAAAATTGTGATGCCAAGAGTGCACTGAAATCTTTCTGACTTTACAGCATCACCAGCAAGACACATAGCCTCCGTTTCCCCTTCTCCTGCTGGCAGATCACCAATGAAGGTACTGTCTTATTGCAGTGAATCGCCTTTGTGGGACAGGTTGTATGTGTGGTAGGGTAGATAGTATACATTTAATATACATTATTTGGGATTATATTATGTTTTCCTTTTATTATCATATGCCTATACAAAAACCATTCCCAAGAGTAAGGAGCCATAACAGTTACAGCAGCTCTGAAGATTTTCAAAATTGCAGGCAAGAAACATAATCTTCAGACTCTTCAGCCTCTCAATATTAGGCTTCTCACCTACATGGATAATCAAGCTCTCCTGAGTCAGTGGACAGAAGGGAGTGTAAGAAATAAATGGAAGACATGCCCAATGATCCACCTAGTGCAGAATTCTTTCTCCAACAATGGCGAAAGGGGAGATGCCAGCTAGGGAGAACCTGTTGTGCAACCCATTCCTCTTACTCCTCCAGCATCCAGAGCTGTGGGATTAGAGGGTGTGTTAGAGAGTAATCCCTGCTTCAGTCATTTAAATATCCATTTCCTCTGCAGAACGACCCAGAGAGGTTGTGTAAGAAGTTGGAAGTAGTTTGAAGCCTGCCAGTAGGAAACATTAAGCACAGGCTGTGAATAAGCATTGGTTCTTCTCTGGTAGTTAAACACCCATAGCAATTGGGGATCGAGGCTAAACTGAGCAGGTTTCATTTCTATTTCAAGATATTTGAATGTGTTGGTACCCACTTGTTGCACAACAGCTTATTGGTTGGAAAACTTGACCAGGAAATCTGTGTCTTCCACAGCACTGGAGGACATGAACATCCAGCCTGCATATTCCAGGCAAACCCCGGTATTGACAGACTGCACAACATTAGTCTCGGGGATAGCCTCTGCCACCCCATTGAAGCAGAGAGAATTCTGCAGTTAGAAATACGAGGATCAACAACCTGGAAGGAGAGCAGATAGAAGGGAGCATGACTGGTGCTTCAGGCACTCAGGTGCAAGGGCAGAGGGAGGCAGCCCTGCCAAAGTGGTCCCTCAGCTACCCAATGCCTAACTAATGCTGCAGAGGTACACATCTCTTGAGGATGTCTCTTTTCCCCTTGAGGTTCCTAATCACAAGTCCACAGTCATTCTCCCATTTGTCATCCCATGAGCCTGTAACATTTCCACTTGTGGCTGCACAGTGGTCCAGGTTCAACACAGAGCAATTGTGCTGGCCATCAGAGTGTCCTGTAGTCCTATTACCATAGCATACCTTCTGCTGAAGTGAGCACCGATCCCAGGTTTTGCACTAGCTGCTTACTAGGAAGCTCTTCAGAGTATTAGGATCTTGTACAAAAGGTGAGTGACTTTTCCTTTTTTCCTGAATGGACTCGGTACTGATGATTCTTAGGGGTGTTTCAAGTTCATCCTAATATTTTCTTCCAAAGGCCTGGATGGAATTTAAGCATTTTACAGCCAAAGTCTGGATTGCTGCCTGGGAGAGGAATGTTGGCCCAGATTACTTCTGAGAATTGCTAGATCTCACTTAGAGCATCCGTGAATTTCCAGACTGTTTTGGTGTCTAGACTGTTACTCACTACTGGTACAAGCAGTCTGCACTGCTGTCAAGAACCAAGTGCTTACCCCTGCACAGCTCCTAAATTGAAGCAGGCAGGGTTTACACATATTTGCTCTTGTTCTGGATGACAAACGCAAAGGTCCTAAATCTTATCTATGGTCACTTAATCCAAGCGTCAGGTGTTCTTGGAACTTGAACCAATTACATCATTTATTGGAAAATCTTGACCCTGGACGCTTGTGGGGGTAGGAGTGTGGCTGCAGCCTCCTCACACACAGAGGAATGGAACCTTAAACAAGTAGTTAAACAGGCTCCTCACAGTGCCTGAAATGTCTTCAACACTTGCTCTGCTTCTCCCTAGCCACATACAGGGCTCAAATTTTAGCCTTTGTTCCAACTGTACACGCTGCCAGAGAAGACCATCGTAGTACAAAACCCACTGATGTAAATGAAGATTTTTTTCTATTGCTTTCAGTGCACTGTGGACCCAGTCCTAGATGGATAACTACGATTATCTCAACAGCATAAAGTCAGTGCAGCCAGCCCCTCTCCTTTCCCTCCCCTCCCCACCCTTTGTTGCATGGCTCACACTCTCACCTCAAGCTCAGCAGCTGAGTGCCAACCAATCTAACAAGAATTGGGGTGAGAAATTTGTCTTTGATGTGATTTCTCCATCCCTTTTTTAGCCTGTGCTTGAGGCCATTAAGTCTAGATTGTCTCAGATGGCTCCAGTCAAAATTAGATATGGTGCAAAAACTTTTCAACTTGCAAAGTATGGTCTAACCTTTTACAGTTTTCAGTTGAAGTTGCTTCACTAGAATAGGACTGCTCAATGTTTTTAGGTAGGGTTTTACTGTCCCTGCCTTTTATTCTTCATCAGCACTGTTGTTGCCGCTTGGGCCCTCAGCTCCCTGTCCCTCACCTTCCCCCGCAGACCTGTGAGGCTGCTGGTGCAGCCATTTGCAACCTTTGCCCTCCATTGGACCCTTGTCCTTGCGGCCCGCAGTGGTGTTTTGTGTTTCGTGCAAGCGGCACAGTGTGTCCAGGGAACGCCAGAGAGATGGGGGAGAGGAAGGGTGGAACAATGGCGGTTCAAAATGCCGTCTGCAGCAGCAGCAGCAGCGATGCCTCACCTCCTGCCTTCCTGCTGCTGCCCCTGAATAGCAAGACGAGCTGCGGGCTGAACGGGGCTGGCGCCCAGCAGCGGCTATTAGCTTGGCATCTGCTCTGCGCTTCACCTCCGACATTGGTATTATGACACACTGGGAAATGATGCCACGATGTAAATGCACTTTTGATTGCATGACGGTGCACTAAAACTGTGAGGAAAAGCTTTGGAAAATGAATATGGAGCATGAGGGACTGAAGTAGCAGCAGTGACTGGGATGCAAGTCCTGTGCTTTGGCGTTAGGGGGCAGGACACCACTAGGTATGCCCTGCGCGGGGCTCTGCGTTTCACTTAAAGCTAGGAAAATTAAGGGTTCGTTTTAAAGGCTTCCAGATTTTTCTAAGGTATTATGATAGTAAGATAACATTTAAATAGTTTCACTTCCACTTGTATGAGCACTGGCATGAGCGCTATTTAAGGAGTACCTAGGCACTCTTTAAATGAGCTTTTTATTGGTTTCTTACGGGACCTTAATTAAACAGGGACTCAACCATTTACGTTTATCAAGCCTCAGAATCTATGTGCTGTATCTCTGTGTTTTCAGTCTGAGCACAGAAACGCTCCCTCGTTTACTCCAGGTAAATTCTTCTTCTGCCCTTTCTTTCGAGCAGGGGTCTGTGCAATCATTCACACCGTCTCCAGTGGAGTATCATTCCTCGGGGCTCATATCCAACTCCCCGGTGCTGTCGGGGAGTTACAGCAGCGGCATCTCTTCGCTCAGCCGATGTAGCACATCAGAGACATCGGGCTTTGAAAGCCAAGGCAGTGAACCAACAGTGACTGTCCCAAGCTACAGCATTTCTGAGGAGCCTGTGAGAAAAGAAACTAAAACCCCGCCACCTTACAGCGTGTACGAGCGGACTTTGAAACGCCTCGTTCCTCTACCTCACAGCCTCTCCATCCCACCCGCCGCGGACCCGCCGGCACTGCCGCCCAAGCCACAGCTGGTCCGGCCAAACAATCTGGAAAACAGCAGCAGGAGGACTGAGCAGGTTCCCCGGCCCAGGCCTCTGCCCCGCAAAGTCTCTCAGCTATAAGAAGCCACTTTTATATTTAATTGCAACCAATTCTTTACCGTTTAAGAATAATATTTTTTAAAAATGGTGAAATGCGTTTAGTTAGGCACTTTAATATTTTGCCCGCCTTTTCTTTTGAGTAATTTTGAAATGCTTATTAATATTATGTTGCACATTTGAAATGAAATTACTAATTTAGGTTGCCAGATATTATAGGAAGCATGAATGAGAGGATTTTGTTTAATTTCATGGTGGTGAATACTGATAAATGCTTTTATTTGTACTTTATTTTTATTTAAAAAATTAAATCTAAAACCCTACAACTCTCATCTGAGTTAGCCGAATGCTTCTTACAAAATACAGAATATACTGACTGGATCTTTACGACTAGAGATAAATGCACGCTTTTTAACAAAGTAGTCTGTAGACTAGGATGTTTGTGCAAGTAGGCTGAAAGTTGTTTCTCTTATCCTGTGAACAGGTTGGTCATTTCAAACGTCTGTGGAAAAACGGAGATATAATGCAAGTTATACTGCAGAGAACTGTTATAAGAATGTGCTTTGGAATTTTTGAAACACACACTTGGTTTATGTTATTTTTAAGATGGAAAAATACCTGCATTTCATTCAGCATACAGCACAGTTCTGGTGAATCTTGGTAAGGTTTTGTGCCATTAGTGTATTACTGTACCTGACGCATCCTTTTCTTTTTGAGGTGCAATTTACTTTTACTCTTCCAGTTAATGTTTTCTTTTTGTTGTTTTGGGTTTGTTTTTTAAAAAGCTAGCAGTTTGCTAGTGCAGGTTCTCTGCTGTTTTTGAAGTTCACCTTAAAGTACAATTTGTGTATGAAATAGGTACAAATGAATTGTTCATTTAACTTGTGTACAAGAATCAGTACTGACTAGTACCAAGACAATACACTAAATGAACAAATTTTTTAAAAAACAAATGACTGGATATCAATCAATACATTTCAAAAGGTAATTGCAAAGGTCATTAATAATTCTGTAAAAACCCAGCAAAAATTCTGAACAGCTCTTTGGATGTGTACATACCAGTGGAGTCAGGTTTTGGATTTGCTTTTTAGCTTGAGTTCGTCACCATCATCTTTGGATGATGGTGTTTGGCCTTAGGTTGTATTCTAGTGACCGGCATCTGAAGAGCTCTGGAAAGCTAATGCCAAGCCGTAGGAATGTGGAGGGGACGAAAAAAGCACCTTCTGTATGTATTTTTTGTATCCTCTTTCTTTTACTGATTGTTTAACATGTGCTTGGGAACAGATGTGTGAACTGCATTTTAAACCATGCTGTTAAAAATATTCTCCCTCTTTTGTTGGGAAGCTCATGTTGATTTTAGCTGTGTGTTTGATCTGTTGATAGTTTAACTGGAAGAAAGTGACCACTTTTTATATTCTCTCAATTAAACCTTCAGCAGTTACAAGCTGTTGACGGTAGTTATAGAGGTTTTCTATAATAAATGTTCAAGTATTTTTGTACATAATTGGTAAATTTTAATAAGAAGTGTACCATTATGTGAAAAAGAAGCAAACAGTTGTGTATGCAGTAAGATTGTTATAATTATGCCAAATACTTTATGTATGGAAAAAAGAATATTTGTAAATATGTGCTTTTAACAATAATTCTGCCATATTGACTTTACAATTTTGAATGTCAGAAAAAAATTAATATATGTTAAAATATTTATGTTTTAGTGAAAGTATTCATAACTTGAAAAGGAACATACGAATTTTAGCTTTGTATCTTGCGGATTTCAAAGTCTTGAAATTCCTTGAACTAGCTCTTGCTTTCTACTATAACATTTTTGTGTCTGTAACCACATCATAAAAGGTGTAGAAGGCTACATATTTATGCTGATATAAAGAGGTAATGCCTGAGATTTAAATAAGGTGTCACAAGTAAGATAACAAAGCTGCTTTGATTCCCCCCCCCCCTCCCCCC
>NW_009203662.1:13739-24228 GCF_000690835.1 Fulmarus glacialis | reverse complement strand
CCCCCCCCCCAACCCCTGTGTAGTTTAATAGATTTTTGTTGACTAGTGCTTGAGCACAGTATGAATCAGTGTTATTTGCTCCTGAAGCCATGTTTTTTTATTTCTGGCAGCGAGCAGAGTTGATGACTTTAGCATTTGCGTGCATTACTGAAGTCAGCTTTGCAGCAAAACATTTAATGAAGTTTCTTTTTACCTAGACACTCATATTTGTTGCTGCATAATGTTATATGGAATAAAAGGACTTGATTAATCTTTACAGTACAACTTGTTTTCTACAGAAGGAGAGATGATAATTCAGTTTGTCATGGAATTAAAGTTCTGACTCCTTGTCTTGCTAAATCCAGTTTTCCTTCTGTTAAAAATCTCCTGATGGATCTAGTTTTCTCCCTACTTGGATCCGTAATTGCTTTGCTTTGTGAGACAATGTGGAGAGTATTGACCTGCTCTTCTGAGCAAGTGAAGAATGTAAAATTTACTAGGAGAGTTCACTGTAAATTAACCTGCATGAACGCTCTGTTTTTATAACCGTGACATCAGGAATACTCTGAACGACAGCAGACGGTGTAAAATTGACAGAGTACTCTAAAACCGAGCTGACACATTTTCTGCTTAGCCAGTTTTGACAAATTGATTCTGTAGATCAGCTTTTCAACCTGATTTCCTATAAAAAATGTAGTATGAAATTTTGTTATGTATGTTGCAACACCCAGCGCTTGAAAACCTAATGTAAATAAAGGTCTCGTTTGAATTTTACGTTTTACTCATAAATGTAGTTTTACCACTTTCTGGATGACAGTGAGTAATTCAGAAGCTCACATGAGATGACCTGTGAGAACAAGTTGCTGTTACTACTCAATGGCTTGAATGTTAGCCCATGTATGCATAATAGGTGAGATGATCTTGTACTCAAATACTGCATTTGAGATGCTGGTACCTCTGGGATGCCACAGGAGCAACTGCAAACTTGCCTGGCTGGCTTTGAAATGATGCAATTCAGACCGGTTCTCATGATGGGCTAATACCTCTGTAGTGTGAGTGAACTCAATATCGTGATGTCTCGAGTCAGATCATAGCCAATAGCCTCTGTCCTGAAAGAAGCACAAAGCTGAAGCTACCCCTTGATAGTAAAGGTTTCAGGGTAGTGCAGATATAGCCCTGTTCACATGCAACAGGGTGTAGCTACGTGTAAATCTTCTCTTCTGTATGAAATTGGCACCTTGCTCTCCTGCCTGACCGTTCTTCTTGTTCACAGATTGTCCAACAGCGTCTGCAAAAAGCACAGTGACTGAGCAAAAAGATGCCGATAGGCAGGAGTCAATCCCTGAGATAGAAATGATGAAAAGCATCTTTTTTTTGAATGTAACTGCGGTCAGTGAGGCATATAGCAGCATTGTATCAGTAACCCTGCGTGCTGACAGACACAGCTCTTTGCTCCAGAGCGCTGCTGGTAGCCGGGTTTTCCCACAACACTCTGATGATCCAGGTAGAGCCTTGATGTACGCTTGCTGAAGGGCAAAGCCCCATCTGCTGGGACAGTGTGAAAGGATGTTCACACTGGAGCCCTTGAGATTCTGACCTTGAACCAGATTCTGTAGGAGAAAGCCCTTTCCATATTAATTTAATGTGTCTTTACCTTTTCTTTGTCATTTTAATTCCGCTTTTGACATATTTCATATAAGAAACTAGGATGATTAGTTACTTTGGATAACATTACAGAAAAATCTTGTGATTAAACGGCTAAAATATGCAAGCCTTAGGAACATGAAAGGTTTAGAGCTGCATACCTCACGTGTGCACTAAGCGTCAGGATGGAGTGACTCTTCCTGGGTGGTAAAATAAGGCTGCTGAAGAAAGCACGTAAAGTATTTTAAGAAATTGTATTGCTCACTAAGGAACTCAGTGTGCTTGTAACAACAGGCTAATGGCTTTGCAGACTTCAGTGGGGACAGAGCCTGTGACAGGAGCCTCCCAGGCATGGCTGGGCAAACTTACCCAGGTTAGAGCTTGTGTTAAGGATACAGTTCATAGCTTCTCTCTAATTGACTGATGCTGGGTTTGTATTTGTTTCAGGAAGACTGTGTTAGAAGAAGAGAAAAGAAGATGAACAGTTGGGGGGGGGGGGAAGGGCAAATAAAACTTGGGCAAAGGCAAAGCCCTTGATGGCTAGATTATTAATCCAAGTGTGTTTTCACCCAGCCAGCCAGGAAAAATAGTAGCGGGAGAAATTGAAATGTTAGCTGAAATTGAAGCATCAAATATATTTCTTTAAGATACTGTAGCATGATTTTATACCAGCTTAACTGCTGATTAAGCTGAAGGGGGCAGAAGGGAAGCTGGAAGTCCTGACAAAATACAGGGTTTTTTTTTTATTTTACAAAGACGTTGGGGTGGGGGTTTTCCTGTTTTGCTATGGCTTGCCAGAGGACAGAGAAGACTGACTGCCATGAGTTGCAAGGGCAAAGAGTTTCTAAATCGCAAAGCCCTGCAAAATATTAAAATATTTCCCTGGTTTTGCTAGGTTTTTTCTTACCCCATGGTGCATAATTGATAGTGTATTTTGCAATGAACATCTCAGTATTTTAGTGAGAAAATCCATGTCCGAATTTCATAGGAAATAGCTGCTCTGATAGCTCATAAGCTGCTGAAATTTTGGTTACATATTTAAATGTTTTACATCATTGATTTGCTATTGGTACTAGATCCACTGGTGCATTTCAATTTGTTCAATTTCCTTAGAAATTCTTTTGCAGAGAGATTCTCTGCATTACATTCTTGCTTATTTGTGACAGACTGCTATCGCTGCTGTTTTTCCTTGACCTCACTGACTTCCCTTGAAGTGTTTCCTCTTGCTTTTCAAAAGAAAAGCCGTCAGCGAGGAGCTGCTTCAGCCTTTCCCGTGGGGAATATTTCAGAAGCGCAGCCCGAAGGGGATGCAGGACAGGCACGCATCCGCTGCCGGGGGGAGGATCACAAGGGCCTTCGGAACAAAAGCTTGGGGGGGAAGGGGGGAAGTTTACCTGTAGAGCACCTGTAGGAGTTTGTGTTCACAGAGAGAGCGACAGCTCAAGGACAGGGATTAAACTAATTACTAAAACCAGGAGGTGGGGTGTAGGTAATGTCTTGCGGGGACTAAGCTTTGCCAAAGAGTGAAACTCGGTCCCAGCACACCCTGTAAATGGAAATCCTTTGCCTTGTTTCCTGATCCTCTTTTCACAGAAAAAATGCCGGGTAGATACACTTTTTCTTTTTATAAGTGGGTTGCTGAGCATGGGATAAGGGGAGACAAGCTACTCCTGTACAGGGAGCAAAGAAATGTTGAATCTATACTTTAAGCCTAAGGTGACTTGAGAGACCGTTGCTCTGGGTCTTTGGGCCAGCTGCTATTCAAGGGATGTATCTTGTGCAATGATTTGTCCTTACACTCTGAATACGCTCTGGTAGAGCCAAAGCAGAGAGCTCTGTCGAGCCAGCTGCCTGCACTCTTTGAGCTCCCGTGCCAGTCTCATTTTTGCCATCTGTTGCAAGAGGAGGGCTTGCTGCAGGTGTGCTGTCTGGAGCAGAGTCTGCTGCGCCCCGACCACTCTGCTTGCTTTTGAGACATTCAGTTGACCTTTACAAATATGGTGCTGTGGTAAATCCGAGGATGTGATAAAACACCCAGTAAAATGAATGCAAAGGTTCATATCGATGTTGTTAGAAACTGGCATGTGTCCAAGAGGAGTTGGGTGAAAGCAGCCGATACCTGATGAATTTAGTCCCACCTGAAGAAAATAAAAGTCTAACACTGACCACAATGCACTTTACAATGAACAAAACACATCAATAAACTCAGCTATGTTTCTTCAGCTAGTGCATTAGGAGATGAAGCAACAAATATCACTGTGCTGTGCTCTTCTCAGGCCATTAAGTGCAGCAAAGGAAGATTGTGCACGCTGGACAGAAGCTTTTTATGTTGCGAAGGAGAGTTTTCCTGCATCTGCAGTCCCCCCTCCAAGTTCTGTCTCAGAACTGAAGCACATCCTGTCAATACCCCTAAAGCTATAATTCAGTGGAGTTTTTATAGCTGTAAAACCTGAGCTGCATGGTGATAAGCAAGCAATATCAAAGTAAGTTGTAAGCTGCTACTTTGAACATGCAGACAGGGTCTATAGGGGAGCAAGCAGGGAGAAAAAGAGAGAAAATTGTTTTTCAGGTCATAAAGATCTATTTTGACTTTGGCAGTATTTGCTACTTTTTGAGAAGTGCTGGATTTTTACCCCATACTTTACTGGTTTTTTTCCCTCTGTGTGAGATAATGCTGAGGGGTGGTTTTCTCTGGTGTCCGTGTAGGTTTGAATAATGTTATTCTTCTTGTGCCTGCAGAAGATGGGGTTTTTCTCAATCATGTGCAGAGAAAGGAAAGGACAGAAGAAAGAGGAAGACAGAAGAGATTGTGGTCAGTGCTATGTGATCTCTTAGCTCAGAGGTGGTCATGTTCAGAGAAGTTCTCTAGCTGGCCCTTGATCCCAAACCTTTAAAGGGTAAAGATCAGTTCTAAATTGTGAATTTAGTGCTTGTCTGAATGTAGATTAAAAATAGCTTCCCAAGCCTAGAAAAGAGCTAACAGCACTCCAGGGACCAGACTGTTTATGAATGAAGCCAAGCCTGCAAGCACCTCTAACATTCACTGTAACACCCCCAAAGTATCTGAATGGGAAAGGATAGCCACTGAAAGACACAGGTTCAAGCATTGTTCCTTAAGAGATTTATTTACTTTCTGTTCCTCTTCTCCTCATGCTCAAATCTCCTGGCTGATGGCACAAAGAACCATTTCAAGAAATCACAGAAGGATTGAGGTTAGAAGGGACCTCTGGAGGTCACCTGGTCCATCCCCCCTGCTCAAGCAGGGCCACCTACAGCACGTTGCCCAGGACTGTGTCCAGGTGGCTTTTGAATATCTCCACGGATGGAGACTCCACAACCTCTCCCTGAGCAACCTGTGCCAGTGCTTGGTCACCCTCAGTGAAAAAGTGTTTCCTGATGTTCAAAGGAAACCTCCTGTGTTTCAGTTTGCGCCCATTGCCTCTGGTCCTGTCACTGGGCACCACTGAAAAGAGCCTGACTCTGTCCTCTTTGCACCCTCCCTTCAGGTTTTTATGTACATTGATGAGATCCCGCCCTGAGCCTTCTCTTCTCCAGGCTGAACAGTCCCAGCTCTCTCAGCCTTTCCTCATAGGAGAGATGCTCCAGTCTCTTCATCATCTTCACGGCCCTTCATTGAACTTTCTCCAGTATGTCCATGTCTCTCTTGTACTGATCTCTCTCTGAAGTGTCTTGTAATCACAAGATGGATTCGACAGAAAAAGTACCACCTTGGCAGCAGTTTCCTTTTTTCCTTGGCGTACCTGTGCTGGCCGTACCCGCTGATCTCCCTGGGGGCCACGTGGCTGGCACGGGTGAGGGGAGAGGGGTTAGCAGGGAGAAGGAGCTAATGTGTGGGGAAAGCAGGGCTTCCAGAGCCAGTTCGATGGACCTGGATTAAGCAGCTTCCCACACAGCTCTGGCAGAGCACAGTGTTACATGCAGTTGTCTTCTCCTGCAAGCCCAGCTCTGACCTCCCGCGCGTTTACTCCCTCCGCAGCTCAGCTTCATTCGGCATCGTGAAATTACAGTTCGGTTTCAAAGTATCATCTGCTCTACCCTTAACGTTTGTTCATCGGCACTGGTGAGCTTTGGTGCGCTGTATGGATGATAAACTGTGATGAGCTGCAGTGCTGCAAAGAACACAGAAACAGTGAAAATGTCGAATTCTAAAACAAAATTGCTATTTATGATTCTCCTTTGGTAGTACTGTTCCTGTGGTCTCGAAAAAAAAAACCCAAACAAAACAACCCTATATTTATTTAGCTTGAGAACTGGGAAACGTAGCTGATTTTAAAAAAAAAAAAACCAAACAAAACAACCCTATATTTATTTCGCTTGAGAACTGGGAAACGTAGCCGATTTCGCAAATCCTTTTAGTAAGCCTTTTCGGGTCCAGTGCTATTTTTATTGAAGGCATCACCAGCCCATCTTGCAAGTGAAGCTTTAGGCAGTTGTCCTTGATGAAATCAGACACAGCTTGAATGACAGGTCTTCAATCCTGCGTTGGCTCATTAGAGAGATTTGTATTCCACACTGAGCTGAAGGAAAGAGACTGACCTGGGAGCTTCTGAGCAGGCACTAAACCGCAGAAGCAGCAGCAGAAATGACGGCAGATGGCAGGGTCAGCTCGTTAACTGCATTTATCTAATTGAAGACTTGCCATACATTGTCAGGTAACAATAAAAAAAATCGTCTGTCAGAAATTCCACCTGGTCATAATTGATCATCATTAATAAATCTGTTCCAGAACAGGCTGCCAAAATCTCAGCTATGATCACGTAACTCAAACTAATTAGCAAACGACAATTGCTGAGATAAGTTGCTTCGGTTGGGTGACAAAAGGAACCAAAGCCATGGCTGCTGTTGGCAGAATGGAAAGCTGTTTTGTGAAGGTTTACTAGGGTGACAAAACATCTGGCTAGTTTGGTCTTTCTCTGATAATTTGTGTGTTGCGGAACACAGGGCTGTAACATCTTTTTTTTCAAAACACTGATTATACATAAATACTGCAGTAGATAAACCTGGATTTGCTCTGAAAACCACACGTTTATCCCTGATTTCCACCTTGGTCTCTAAAGAAAAAGGCAATAGACAGGAGTCTACTTCCCAAAATAAAAATGATACTTGGTTTAAACCATATTATGAATTTATTGTTGACATAATATTGACAAATTTCGAACAATAAATTAGCCTTCTATGGACTTACCCGCGCGGCACTCCTGAAGGAAGACGCGCTGCCCCAGCAGGCTAGCTGTGCCTGGCTCCACGCCTTTGCTTTGAGGGGCCAGTTTAAAACCGGTGCTCTGAAATACGTGTGAGTGCTCGCAGTGAGGCAGGAAAGCACCGTGCCATGCTGCCCTTCCACAACATATTTAGCAGCACTAAAAATAAATTAATTAATAATGACAGAGAATGACAGTTTTTTTAATCTCACCGCTGAACTCTCATCTGGCTGCAGTGCAGTCGGCAACACTTGGCAAAAGTTATTGCTACAGTTGGTTTTATTTTTAGCTGGAGCAGACAAATGGCTGTGGCTTCTTTACGGTCTTCTGTAGGTGTCTCATGCTGTGCGCCCTGCCTGGGGAGCAACATATTGACAAGGTCATACAGCAGTCAAGGGAAGAATGAGTGATCTGCCTTGCCTGCTTTGCCTGCATTTGAGTAAGCATAGTCAGAATTGCTTAGTGCAAGCAAAAGGGCAGGCTGGAAAGCATGGCATAGCAGAGCCAGAAAATAGGTGAATAAACAACAGATCAGAACAACTGAAATACTGACTCCACCCGAGAGCCTGGTCCTGGGTGAGCTTAAGTTGCGTACATTGCTGTGTGAGTTCTCAGCACCCAAAGAAAAATGTTGCAGGTAATGTTCAGGTCAAAAAGATTTTGAGTTCTTCAGAAGGGTTATGTTTTTGCACATAGAGGTTGTGATGGGACGCCAGTTTTGTGACTTTTTCTAAATGTGTTTGGAATAAACAGCAGAGACTGGTGGTGGATAATGAAGGTGTTAAAAGGATGTGTCAAAGAACAGTTTACTATTATTTTGATGACATCATAAAATTATTTAAGCAATGACAGTTTTCCAGTGTTTGTGTTCTCAGTTTTTGTGTTGGGTTGTCTCTTCAGACTAAAGACTTTTAAATTTAGTGGTTTACTAGTAAGAATTTTTTTGTAGGATTATGCGTTATGCAGTTGGGACTAGCCGCTCATTTCTGTGCGTAGTTGGAATTCTTCATACAATTGGAACAAAAGTATTTAAACTTTAAGACTGGCTCACTAAAATATTTTTGCTTTAGGCAGATTGCAATCTACATCATTTTCTTTAAGTTCCTTCCTCTAAGATCATTGTATCTAACAGGAGTATGAAAAATGTGTATATATATACATACTCAGGGTGAAAGTGGAAGCTCTTTAAACCATTTACAATCAGATAGCTCAGAGGCAATCATCTTCAACAGACTAATCTTGAAACGCTCTGATGTGGTGGCGAATTGAAGCAATAAAATTGCAATTACTACATAGTTGTGTTTTATTTCTGTAGTGTCTTTTGAAATCAAGTGATGCTAACATTAGAACTTAAAAAATCCTTTTTGATATACAGCATGCAATTAATAAAAATGCAAAATAAAAGAATTCATATCCTTTCTAAGCTGCCAGAAATAAACTATAGCGATGTGGCATGTTACAATCTTTCTTTTTTTTTTTTTTTGTCTTTGGACAAAATCTGCCAAATGTAAAACCTGAAGTAAATTGAGAAGTCTAAAAGCGCAGCTAGTGTACCAAATCTTCCAGATTCGATATTTACCAATGAAGTATTACATACAACATTGCTGGAAAAAACATGTTTTAAACCACTAGATGATTACCAGAGTAACTTTTTGAAAACAAAAGTTTGGATTACAGCGTCATCCAGATGCTGTTCCACAGATTTCATAGTACTTCTTATTCCCAATTTGCAAGAGCCAAATAAATAACGAAAACAGTTTTCCCTTTACCTCGTAAGTTCAGAAAGCTGTTCACCTTCCCACGCTGATTTCACACCAACCTGCATAGAAAGGAATGAAAAACCCCACCCCAAACCAAACCACAACAAAACACCCCAAACCTCAAACCCATATGCTCTGAACCCTAAACAAAGAGTAAAACATTTTAGAGTGTTTACCTTTAATCTATACTTTGTCCTCAGACACACAGAATTTGCCCTGGTAGAGCTGATGGGTTATGTCCTAGTAAGCCCCCTGATGAAAGCCGTAGTGGGGCTCAGTGTGTACCAGTCACAGTGCTCCCCAGAAAATACAGGAATTTTACCTGATATTTGATCTTAGTTCGTGCTATAATCTCCGTGCATTGTATGGAAGCTTTATAACTGATACAAAACAAGTGGATGTTCTTGCCTCACTTTTCAACAAGACTTACAAAGCACGTTTGCCATCATTATACTAACTGCACAAAATATTCATGATACTTTGACAAAATTGGACTAGTATTCATGGAAGATACGTTATTTGATGTTTTCCCAGGCTTTTGACTTGCTCAGTGTTTGTGAATTAGTTTAACTAAGTCACAATAGATGCACTATTCTTTGTTAAGAACAAATATTTTAATGCATGTTAAAAGCTTGAAGGTTCACATTTAATGTTTCAGAGGTTGTTTCTTCCCTTTGTTCTTAAATTCTAAGTCTCAGGCACCTGGAAAAAAAATAAAATTATGAATTCTTAATGCAAACTACCTCTTTCTTTTTTAGAGAAATAGTTCGTGCTATGGCTTAGTTACAAGACTGAAATCAGTTATCCAGATCTGATTTAAAAAAAAAGCTTAAGTAGATTCAGTGCTGGAGTTACTTTGGATTTACAGCAATGTAACTTGGAACGGAACAGAGTCTAACCTGGAGAGAGCTGTTGAATTTAACTGAATAGATACAATACATCGAATGCAATACATTCAAAGGGATATAGGTATCCAACTGACAAGCGGCAGATGCAGCCATCCAAAGTCTTCAAATATGAGATCCAAAAGGACAAGGCCTGACCTCACACGCTCTTCTTTGCTGATCCTTAAAAGTGTGTATGAACATGTATCTTTGCATTTAGCATCCTCTAGGTTTGCAAACAGCCATGACCAAGGCGTGCCTATATCATGACTATGCTGAGTAGCTAAGCATTTAGCTGCAAGACTCAACCTGATAGGAGTTCCCATGGCCTTCCTCCTTGAAAGGGAGACACCAACAAAGCATGATCAGAAAAGGCAGCACCTCCTCTTTTACACCATAGTCCCATGGTTAAAGCATTCAGCCAGTATGTGGCTCATCCATACATAGTTTCCAGATAAATCTTTGACCACCACAAGGTGGTTGCAGCTGTGGAGACCATACCACAGCTTGTGGCAAACATGTAGTATATTGGTATTCTCTTCCCAAATTTCATGTTAAATATTATGTAAAATTAATTATCTTAATGTTAGTATGCATGTGTTAATGTTATATGTAATATACTTTAATTATGTTAAATATTAGTTAGCGAGCCTGGGATCCAGATTCCCAAATTAAACCCAGATGAATGTCAAGCCCACCAGAATGAAGAGGTGATTTTGTTCTTTCTTGTTGCGTGTTTTGTTCTGTCTCAGTAGTCAGTTGTTGTACCTATGGTATGTTACTTGCTCTCCATTGGAAAATACTCTGCAGCGCTCTGTCATCTACAGCTTCCCCAGCACAGAAAAGGGCTCCCCTTAACAGGCTGCCAGCCCCGGGTAAAGCTCTCCCGGTAAAGCTCTCCCAGTTTGGGTGACATACAGCAATTTGCTGTATTGTCAAACACAGCATGGCTCCGCTCATGCGTTTCTGTGCGGAGCAGGAAGCCATGATTACATACCTG
>NW_009203662.1:0-13691 GCF_000690835.1 Fulmarus glacialis | reverse complement strand
GAGTCAGAGAGCAGCTCTCACAACTTGCTTAGCTCCCTGGGTAAACATTTTGGTGAATAAGACATCGCATATATCACCAGCAGCGGCAAAGTACCACAACACACGACCGAGCTCTGTAAAAGAGCTAATGCGGATGCCTGTCCTCAGCGCAGGATTTGGGACAGGGCTTGGGACTCTTTCACCTGGGTGCGCTGGGGCACACAAGCCTTCGCAATGGTGGAGCTCCAACCACAGCTGTCCCTGCAGTTTTGTTACCGACCAAGGAAACGGGGTAGCTTCGGCTGGCCACCCTGAGGACCAGCTGCCCCTAGCTGCTTCCCTCAGGGCAATGCATTCTCTGGGTGGGAAGGAGAGGGAGAAAGGCAGAAACATAAAGGTTTTAGGTACTCATAGTTGGCATTAGAGCTAGCCCAAAGTATATAAACCCAGAGTGTATTACAACATCTGTTTCCCTGCAAAGGATATAAATACTCTTACAGACCAGTTTGCTGAAGAATTCACCTGGCCATAATTGAACACATTTTCACACAATTTGCTAAGATGCTTATCAGCAAACATTATATTCAGATGAATATCTTTTGTTCGTGAATTTCCAAATTATTTTTTGCTAAGCCTTAAAAGTTCCATTGTCTATGAACTTTCCTGAAGGTCTGAGAATAGATTTGAGGAAGAAAATGAGCCCTGTAAGCTTACCTGTGAACGTACAAATACAAGCAAATTAAAAACATGACTGTTTTTAAGTGAATGCTATCATTGAGGTTCATTTTAATGAGAGACCCGAAAACCTGTAGTGTAATGCCTTCATTTGTCCAGGCAAGGGGATATATGCCTACGCGTAATGGAAGTCTGGGGAAAGCTTTAGAATAATTTCCACTGATTTCCCTAATTTCTACCACTAAATTTCATATTTCTAACTCCTGACAAGGTTGCTGTGAGATTTAGCTTCAGTGGCTCATGCAGAAATGTAAGGATTAGAGCTTGAAAAAATGTTGAGAGAATGAGAGTTGAGAAAATGTTTAAAAATGGTCAAGTATGCAACAAAAAACAGAGACCCTTTCTCAGTATTGAAAGAAAAATCTTGCATCACATCTTAAGCGGCTTCAAAGCTGAGTGGCATAGTAATAGGTGGCTGCATTGATTTGATTAGTTTGTGTGCCCTTGGAAACTACATACAGGGTGGATTACTGGTGAGTTTACGAAAGAATGCAGTTCAATATGCAGATGTGACCCGTAGCCAGAGAGTGAAAAGTGAGCCAAAGTCTTAACGCCATCATCTCTCCTCTGCCTGTTGCTGTCCTCTAGCACGGGTAGGGCTGGCACAAAGGTTTGTTTGCCTGTCCAGAGTACTCAGCCCATGCAGAATGGACGGACCGAGGTGTGTTGGGTGGACAAAAGTGGTCAGACAGATGAATGGCCATGTAATTTACATCCAGAAATGTTACTATTATTGTACATATATGTAAAGATACTGAAGGAGCAGACAGCAAGAAGAGACCAAAACCCACTCAGCATAACCTCAAAATTTCTTTCCAAAGAACATACTATGTGCCTCAGAGCTATGAGTTTAGGCTACAAAGTTGAGAATTGCCTCTTAGAGAGTACCACAGGATTAATTTTACAGGAGCAGGTGGTTCAGTGCCTAAACTGTACACCAACCTGATCAGGTTTTGGAAACTACTCGTTTTGTCTGCAGTCCTTGAGGTCTAGCAGGCAATTTTAGAATATGCACTGAGCCCTCTGAATGAAGTAGGAGCTGTATAAATTGCAAGAGTAAGTCACCATTTTCTTTTACATTTCAAAGAGCAGTCAATGTCTTCTCTTATATATGGGGCCAGCACATTCAGTCTGGGATGTATGGATCAGCCCTACGAACTCCTGAGCTCCAGAAACTGAAACTGAAAAGTGAGCAGGAAACTGGGATCAAGCTCTTCTGCTTCCCAGCAGCCTTGCCTAACTCCATTCTGCTTGTATACTAAACTCTGCTATTTAAAAACAAGTAGCCATATTTAGATCCTTTAAGAATCCTGATCCTTTGGATGTGTAAGTCATGCTCTGATAATTCACATCAGATTTAAAAGACTGTTCGGTGCCTTGATTTAGGTATGTGCAACCGTAGGAAAGCAGGATTTCACAAAGAACTTGTAGGTCAAATGAGGAATTATCCACAAGGTTATACAACAGCTGAGCAGTAGGGTTTGGACCGTAACTCTGGATTTAAGTGTCTCAGTTCTGCATCTGACGCCTTAGTCCTTTATTGGCTCTAACTTCATGTGTTTGGAAGGGATTTTTCCCATGGGAGGTTTAGAAATGTAGCTCTAAAAGAGGGCAGCTAGCTGTTCTTCGAAGATTTTGGATTCAGAAGGTGCTGATCTAATTTAAAAACCATTTTAACTCAGCCCAGGCTATAAAATTAGAAGTAAAAATTGATTCAGCAAACAAGATGTGCTCAGAACATCTTGACCTGACAACCTGTAATAAGGCCCCCAAAATAAATAATAAATAGAGGCAAACGGAGATGCCAATTGCTCTTAACAGTGACACCCGCCGTTCCTCTGTAACACTGTGTCACGTCCTTGTTTTAAATATATTAGTAAAGAATGTATTATGTTTTCTAAATTAACTATAAATGGAAAAAATAAATGAAGCTCCACGTAGCATTAGCAAAGAAAACCTTTCAAGAATGACTTGATGCAGGCACTGCCAGTGCCGCACTGCTGACTAGGAACTAATTATAACTGCCCCTCCAGCCTTGCGTTTGCTCCCAGGAAGGTTTTGATTAACCGGCATTGTGCTGCTGTGACTGTCCGTGGCCGGCAATGCCGCCGCTCGCGCAGAAAACAATGGTATCACATATGCTGCTGCTGGCTGAGGTGGGGGGGACGAATCGGAAACAAGAGAGAGAAACTGCTGCCATCCTCCTCAAAGTGCCGCACTCGGGGTACGTGTCCATTCAGTAATTGCACAGGAGTTCAGTCGCAGCAGGATTTTGTAATTACACAGCTTAATTGTTCCTGCCTATTATAAATGGCTCTTTGTTTCTGCCATTTGTCTTTCATATTCACCCACACTCTCTATTATATTTCTGCTTGCTTGTCCCCAGCTTGTCCCCTACCAATTCCTTCAGATTCCTATTTGCCATTTCAATACACTTCGCCATGCACGCCTTGGTTTAATTTCCTCATGCCTCTGCTGTTCAGTTTCTGTCTCAGTAGCTCTCAGCCTGCTCCCCTACTTCCATTTCAGCTCCCACTCTCTCATTTAAAACCGCTCATGCTGATTTTACTTAATGCAGTATAATTAAGGGTAGAGTTTTTCAGAAGGAAAAATGTCACTCTTCATAGGCCAGAAAGGAAAATTTGATGGGATGATATCAAATCTTGCGAACAGACTTTAAGATCCTGATGATGAGTCAAACCATGTCCATTCACTTGGGGTTTCTGTGGGGTTTTAGGGTTGTTTTTTTTGATTGGTATGGACCATTCTTGTGTTTGCTTGAGGACCACCCTGAAGGCCAGTATCACCTACAAATTTGTTTTTTGAAAAAAAAACAACTGCAGAGACAGAAGACTAGTGCTGAGGGAAAGATTTGGCTTTGGCTTGCTCAGTATGATTACTTAGAAAAACTGTATTTTGTAACTGTTTGTATACAAACAATGCAAATAATAAAACTATTACAACTTTTGATAGTGGCTGCCCCTCCACCCCTCTAGTGCATCCTTGAGGCCAATTTCCCAGCCTTCTGACACTGACTAGCTCTTGGAGCACCTCCCGATTGGCATCTGCAAGGGAAAGGATGGAAACCTGGAAGTACTCAGCTCTGTAGGGCACCTCCTTACTATGCAGTTGGCTGGATCAGCGTCCCCTGGATCTGCTCATACAGCTCCCGCACGTCTGTGCAACTTGTCTTGGGCTGCCATGTTCTTCTGTTACCCTTGGATTATCATACATGGCCTCAGTCTTCATTAACTGTGACACAAGCAATGTGCACGGTACCTCGTGTTTAACTACATGGTGGTCCTATGCCCAGTCCACTAGAACAGCTAAGCTATAAGGTGGGTAACGTGGGGCTCCACCTGATCCTGTCAGGAAGCTTACACCTTCCTTTCTATACAGATGTCATATATGAAGCATCCAACCTCACTAAGGCCTTCTTCTGAATTGGCATCTTTATGAGGAAATCACTGCTTGGATGGCCCAGGATGTTCACAGATAAACTGGCAGCTTGTTCTGAATAAAAAGAAAGGAAATTAAGGATGCCTGTGCCATCCACTTGTGATGATGGCAGAGGCACTCCTCCTTTGCAGATGAGGTCTTCCAAGAAGATTTTGATAATGAAGCAACCTAATTTGAATTTTTCATGTTAATGTTTGCTGGTGGTGGTGGAGTGTGATAAAAAATCCTTCATTTTCCAGGAGAAGAAAAGAGAGAGGAAAAGGAGGACATTCAGGCTTTGGGCCTTGAGGATACCATCAGTGAATCTGGCTCTGAAAATTCTGGCATGGCTGCATGTTTGCGGACTGCCTCTTAGCCCAAGTATATCACTACCACTGGCCAGCCTTTCCACAAAACACTGGGCTGCCCTTCCCTGAGAGCAGCTGCATCCCCAAATTCTGGCTGATGGAGGAGGGGAATTTGGACTTCCCAGATGATCTGCTCTAGTGTTGACACTGGAGCTCTCAGAGAGAGCAGGTGCATAGAGCTGGTATGTCTATTTTTGGATCTTCTCAGTTTGAGCGGTGACTGGGAGGGTCTTTCCAATGTATTTCCAGGTGGGGGTAACACAGATGGCTTTGACACACTTAATCCATAATGGAAATCAAGCATACTCCGTGTTTCCAACCTTATGTTAGTACCTTCACCACACTTAATAAGCTAACAAGAACAGCAGCAATATAATGTGGCCTTCAGCATTGCACTAGCAACCTTGGACCTTGCAAACACACCAGATGAACCCAGCAACTGCCTGCCATGACCCTCCATCCAACCAGAACACACAAGCTACATCAGCTTTGTCCCATGCTTTCCTCACAGGATCACCTACACCAAAGAACAACAGCAGCTTGCTCAAGCCTGTCCCCAACTTCCATACCCCAAAACACAAGACTCGTAACTCTTCCTGCTGTTCGATCTGCTGTCCTTTGAGATTTACATGAGTCCTACTCCATAACGGCAAGGAGGTCCACCCTTTCAAGCCACAGTTATTCATGTTGCTCATCAAAACAGTTCAGGCTGACTAGTCACTGGACCTGACTCTCTCCCAGAATAGGCTTGACAGGCATAGCATGGGAACCAGCTCTTGCAAGGTTCTCTATACAGATTCCTTAATTTAGAAGGGAATCTTCTCAGGGGAATAACTTTGCTGGTCTGGTCTGTGGGAAGCATCGGTAGCCGTTTCCTCAGTCAAAGGCAACTGCTCTGGCAGCAGTCAGTGAGGGTGGTGCAGTGAAACACCTGCGCGTCAAGTGCCCAACAAGCAAGATTCTGCGTAAGGAAGGTATACAGGGCTGCCTTTTGGTTTAATTTTCTTCTTTAAACTCATCATTTTACAGAAAGGTCTTTTTCAGTCTGTGATAACCATTTTACTGAGGGCAGAGCTCAGCAGCTCAAGTCTGAAATCCAGACCAAGAATTTTAAGGCAGTTAGACCCAGCAATTCTTCACCATGCGCATTTTTATGCCCATATGTTGTTATAAACCTAGCCCAGATTATGGCCCCAAGTATTTTGCAGCTGTCCATGCTCCATGGAGGAGTTTTAGACACGTGGTCTGAATAGACTCTGTAGGGCTGTAAATGTCCATGCTAAGCAAAAGAGTCTGTGTGTCAGGAACGTGTGCTTGTTCTTAACCTGTGTTTGCACCAGTAAACAGAGGGTGCCTATCTGTAAATATATTCTAGCTGGTGGCTCTGAGCACTGTAGCTTGCAAGATATACATTGCAATATGTATCTTTTCTCTAGAAAAAAGTCATTAGGAGGTTCTTGGTCCTATTATTCCCTTTCCTATAGCAAACCATAAGAGGCTCAAGTACTGCCTGCTTGTGTCACATCCCTAGATACGAAGACATGGAACAGTGACATCTGTTCAACTTGTAGCAAACTGATAACCTCTCATAAGATAAAAAGCATCTTCAAGTCACACACATAGAGAAGATGCAAGAATTCAGGGCATGCAGTAAAATCTAGCTTGGAAGTCAGGAGACATGCATGGGAAGGAAAGCTGGGAAATACATGATTAGCAGCCATTGAGCAACTTTAGAGGCTTAGTATATGGACAGCTGTTCCCGTTTCCTTTATACTAGGTACTACGCATAGTATCAGCTCTCTGTTCTGTCCTTCTTTCATCACCATTGCTGTGGTTTGAGTACTGGAAAAAAGACTGAGCAGAGATGGCAGTGTACACGTTAGTGTGGACCTACAAGGCAGCTCATCTCTCTGAGTATGGGCCTTCTAGCAGGACAGGACCACGTGGTATAGTTCAGACTGATGCATTTTGCCATCAGCATTTTAAGCTGATGGTAAAGAACATAGGTGCAAAGTGTGAGGGACTGTTTTCAGTGTGAGGAGAAAGGAAAAACTCCAGCCCTGGCTGCCTTGCGCAGCTGAGCTGCTCCTGTTGTTACGGCAACAGAGGGAGGTGTCTGCTGTAAGAGAAAAGGGTCGAGAAATTTGTCTGAAGGACTGAAGACAGGTGAGAGAGAGAAAGGAAAGGAATTCGTTCCAGCAGAGAGGTGGCAGCAGTCACTGACCTAGGAGGGAGGGAGAAGAAGGCAACTCTGCCTATGTACACGCATATCGTGTCACATCCATCTCTTTCCTTGAGAAGACACGTTCCTGCAGCACAGAGCCAACCACGTGGCAGTCCTCACTCTGGACCCGTCAGTACTGTGTGGGGTAGAGTGCCTGCCTATCCCATGAGCTAAACATTAGCAGGCTGAAACAAAGCAAACGGGTACTCTGAAACCGTGGCTGGCACTCCCAGAGTTAGCGTGACCTCTCCACGGGCAGGAATCACCCACGGTGATCAGCAAGACTCAGAGTGCTGATTACAACGGTCATTAATGCCCCCCCAGTAAACGCAGGGAAACAACGTGTGCTCTGCCTACGCCGCTAAGCTAGCTGGGCATGCTGTGTCATCTTGACCACAGTGATCTTTTTTGGCATGAACTAGCTAGTTCGTGGTCTTACATGAATGTTACAGAAACTGCAGAAGCTGCTTTTTTTTAGGTAGCTATGCTGCACATCTGTATGAACCTGGAATGGCCACCCTCCAGACAGCAGGTCTGTACCTGTGCCTTTCCATCACTAGTGCAGGTGCCAACTTCTGCCATCAGCTGTGAAGTAGCTTACTAGCAGCTTCCCTCTCACCTGAAGGTTGACATGGATATTACTGATACATGCACCAAACTGCTGAGATTCAGCAGGCATATACTTGTTTAGAGATCCTCACCCAACTTGCCAGACTCTGCCTGTATCACTGTGGCTTGCTCAGGTCTGTGGCTGGTGCTAGCAGAGGAAGGATAGCTTCTGAAAGGAGCCTGGTGTCTGATTCCCATCTGGCTGTTAGTGAAGCTCCCAAATCCCTCCTTTGCCTTGCCCGAGTCCCAGAGGATCAGTCTATCACATCATGCTGTAGCAGTGCTTCAGCATCTGCTGAAGGCTGTAGGCACACTCTCCTGTGAAGGGCTACAAGGAGGCTTTTGGGTCTGAACATAAAGAAGGCAGCGGGACACGACAAGAGATCTAGGGGACCCTTGTTGCAAGGTATCAAAGGGCATAGAGGCTAGGTTTCACACCTGAGGATACTGCAATAAAATAATGACAGTAAAAATAATAGACTCAAGTGTAAAATAATTTATTCTTCTTGCTAGAAACAACGCTAAAATAAAGGTGGCTACAAACACTCAAGGATAGACACCTTTGACAAGGGTAGATACTCAAGGGTGGTCTTTGTGAGACCACTGTTTCTCAGGTGATGATGCTGTCTTCAAATGTCTCTCTCTCTGCCACTTGGTTGAAGGGTGGGTTGCCCCACACAATTATTCTTCTCTCTAGTTGAAAGCAGATAGGTGGGGAAGGACTGAGTAATGAACAGAGAGGTGGTAGATGCCCCATCCCTGGAAACATTCAAGGCCAGGCTGGACAGGGCTCTCAGCAACCTGACCTAGTTGAAGATGTCTCTGCCCATGGCAGGGGGGTTGCACTAGATGACCTTTAAAGGTCCCTTCCAACCCAAACTATTCTATGAATCCATAACAGCAGGAAGTTCCTAAACTGCCTTGGTGTTCAAAACCAGCATATTTTTAAACAAGCTAAGAGTGATCAGATGTACTGCTACAGTTCAGATAAAAGCAGACACTTCCTTAACCTGGTTATTTGCGTTAGTGACAGGAGTGCTGCTCGTGTTCACGTTTTAACGCTGGGGTTTTTTTTGATTAAGACTTCCCTGGACACTAATTTTTAACGGAATTCGAGGAATTGCAAATGGCTTCACAAATTATTTAATCTGATGAAACAAGCAAGGAATAATACAAAGGATAAAAGAGCCTCAACATCGTGCCACATCAGAGTATTACGGGAAACATGTAAATAAAGAAAACAAATCAGTGCCCAGTTCACACTTCATCAACTGCCTAACAACTTGCAACCAGTTAATTACCCACCTTTAAAATGCATGTACAGGAGAAATGATTCAGAAATAAGCTTCTATAATGAGAAAGGACAGCACGGAAATACTGACTCCACTCAGGTAAATTTAACCCTTTAAATTTGACAGTGCTGAAAGAATATACTATGTAGTAGCAAAGTAACTGTTGGCTGCATTATGCTAAGCATTTAATAACCACTAATCTACAATGATCGTTCTACATTCATTTATTGCTAATAACCTTTGTAACCTTTACTCCTCACTTAAAAGTAAGATAAGGGTTTACATATTACACGTAAGAATTGAATGCCAAGTTAGTTACTGTTGATTAAATATGCTGAAGAATATCAAGTGATAAGTAATATTAGGCTGACTTACTTTCACATTTCCAAATATTTCGGACCCCTGTAGCCCAGTAGCTCAGTAAATACAGTATTGCTATGGCTAGTAGCACAACATGAGCTTCATACTGACGTTGCAAATCCTCAGGACTTGTCGGGCTTTGCTGAGCTTGCTTGAGCATGCCTGCAACTCTGTTTTACCTTGTTCACCTGTAACAACAATATTCTAATGATCAGGTGGTAATTGTCTAATATGCTGATCTCTTCTCTCTGGTGACCAGCGACAGGGCACGAGGAAATGGAATGAAGCTGCGTCAGGGGAAGCTCAGATTGGACATTAGGAAAAGGTTCTTCACTGAGAGGGTGGTCGGTCGCTGGAACAAGGAAGTGGTCACAGCACCAAGCCTGTCAGAGTTCGAGGAGCATCTGGACGATGCTCTTAGTCATATGGTTTAGTTTTAGATAGTCCTGCGAGGAGCGGGGAGTTGGACTTGATGATCCTTATCGGTCCCTTTCAACTTGAGATATTCTACCATTTTCTAGAGTCAACTTTCAACTCGAGATATTCTATGATTTTACTTTTGTGTAATTTTATATAATTCTGTGATACAACCATAATATGTGGTAGTAAGTGGTAATAAGCAGTTACTTCTTAGAATGAAATGTTTATGCCCTTACCATAATAATGCAATGCAGGGGATTACAGTCATGGTATGACAGGAGTGGGGGGAGGCGCAAGATGACACTTGAATCTTCAGGGCTGTAAACAAGTCACTGGAGGTCAGTTTAAAATACACAGAGCTGGGAGCTGGGGAAAGCCAGTTCTAGGGATAACAAAGAGAACAAAGAATTCCCACCACACTGAACCAAACCACCTTAGCACCTGTGAGGCAACAGAAGGGTGAGCATAACACCAGGGAGAGAGACAAAGAGGTGGATGTTAGGAAGTTTGTGTAAGAATTTTAACTGTATTAATAAGATTTTTTTTTTCCTGTAATAGTACTGTTTACTTTTTCTGTAATTATTAGATCTGGACTGATAATTCTTTCATTAGTCTGTCAAGATTTTACACTGACAAGACTCTTGACTTTGCAAATCATGTTTGCTTCCTTTTTTCCTATGACAAGAATTTGAGGGTAATAACTGTTCCTTGAGGAAAGCCCACACAATTAAGTTGACTGTTATAAGTTATTTATATATTTTCTGCCCTTCAAAGATTATGCCAGTTTCACTGACCAATGACAGGATTTCAGAAATAATTTTCTTGTGTTTCAATTCTTCTCTTTTTCCCCAATGGAGAGGTCACTACAGTTTTATGCTCTGCTGCTTGCCTGACAACTGGAAGCAAAATCTTCTTTATTCTGACCAGGTTGTGTTTCAGTATGTATGAGGCATAACGTAAACAGTATGTGATGGTCAAGAGAGTATCAACACGAAGGAACAGAAATGTTTGTTCAAAGATCTTCGTATGGTAACTTCCATACAATTACATAATTAACCCAACCAGGTTTTTTCTTTTTCGGTGTAAGTGAAGAGCACTGAACTACGGGTAAGTGCACTGGTACTAACACCAGTCAGGGAGTTTTGGCCTGTGCTCCTGCCAGTATTTGGGACCAGTCTTCAGCTGGCTCCCTGGGAACTCTGGCACAGGCAGGGTGGGATGCTTCTCCTCCCACGGCGAGCACCCTGTACATGTCTACACCTGAGTAAGTCATCAAGATGCACTCAGTAGCAACTGAGGAGAAACAGGCTCTTCTAAAATGTGATTTAGCTGACTTCTTTGCAATGTGCACCTGTGAATGACATTAATCCTGTCTTAGAAGGGCCCTATGTCACCTCCTTGACGTACAGGAAAATTTAGACAAATAGTTCCTATATAGATAGCTATGTTATATATATGTGGGTAGCTAACTCCCACTGAATATAAACTTGCATTTGAAAAAACCCCATAAAAATAAGCATGTAATCCTTTATCACATGCCATTATTGAAGCCCAGAAGCTAGCAGGGGTTAGGTGCCTAGTCATGTAATAAAATGGAGATGTGTAATAATATAATTAATACTGAAGATGCCACGATCACTTTTTTTCCAGTACACAGCAGGTTTAAGATTTATTGCTCTCTATTGTGCCACACCATTCATTGTTGCCCTTGGGCCACAGGTCCTTCAAGCCACAGCTGGGTGATACGAAGCGTTCATCTGCAATATCCACTTAAGCAATCAGGCCTCTTGATCTTGTGCCTCCAGTGCTCATGTCCTTTTTTCACAGCACCTTTTCTGCACTCGCAGGCTGTCGGACCCAGCTCAATATTCTCCTCCAACACACACCTCTTCAGAACAGTACACTCACCACCACTCAAACATTCATTCCTTTACTGTATGGAGGAAGGTAAACAGGCCTTAAATACCCTACAGATAGTTGGATCTGCAAATGTAGTTGATTTTAATGCAATGCAGATCTTGGGTATCTCCTATAGATTTTCCACGGTCTTAAAATGCAAAATGAAATTAAGCTAGGGAAAACTGAATTAAATGCGTTTTTAGCATAAAGCCTGCCGCAGACTGCTAAGAGTCTTTTAAATGGATACTGTGGTACAAAAGTTTTATGGATTGCCAAGAACGCTTTCATGGTACTCACAGCTGAAAAGCAATTGAGGAGGTGGGTGAAAAGGGCATGCTTTTTATTTCAGCCACGGATGCATCAAAGCATGGAAGCAGCAAAACATTTTCAGTACCTATTTGGTAGAGTTGAAAGCAAAATAAACTATTCCCACTTCTAAGTACCAATGTAACTGCAGTAGGCATACTTACAAAAAAAAAGAAGAAAGAAGAAAAATAAAATTATGTGAACATTGGTAATGCATCACTTGCAGCTGGTAACTTTAGTATCGGCTTTGATAAATATAATTTTATCTGCAAATAAATGAAGAATAAGAATGGGTATTTCCTGCTAGTTTTTTAGCACACGCATAATTTCAAAATGAAGAAAATTGCTGATAAGCCATCATTTGATCTTCAGAGGTTTACAGCAAAATCAGAGAAGAGTTTCAGCTCAAGAGTTTCCAAGGGAAATATTTCATATCGTCAGGTCTGAATGCATGGAAACATCAAGGCACATTCCCATGTTTCATCTCTAACGTTACAAGTGAAAGTATAACGTGTTTTGCAGCAATGTTTGAACATTTTGTGAAGATGCCCCAGTTAAAATTTTTACATTGTGGGCGATGAAAATGAAGATGGTGGATACCAGTGGCAGAATACTATATGTATTCCTGTGCAACGCACCGAAAGGCTCATTGTAGAATCTTACAGCGAGCACACAACTCAAATGTGTTACAGAAATAATGCATTAAGGGTAATCAGCAACAAAAAGTTAGTAAGAATTATTTGATTGTAAAGGTAATGCTTATTTAAAAACATGTCAAGGGAAAACAAAAAATGAAATAGGGTAACAATCACTGGTTTACACTAGGTAACAAATATGTTGGCATCACACTGTTATTTCAGCGAATAAAATCACGCTAAAGCTAATTTATTTTTTGTGAAAATGTTTTAAGCATTAAAAGCTGTAAGCATTGGTGAAAGGTTCAGATTTGACAAGAGGCTGGCCATGTTGTTTGGAATAGTGTGTAACAAGGAATTTTATAGATTATGTACACATAATTCAAGAGCCTTGTACTAAAAAATGGTCTTAAGAGTATGTCTTCCAATTCAGTTCATTAGTAAGTACTCTATGGTATTGTCTTCTAAGTTACTTGATTCCTATCTCAAAAACTGTGGAAAGAATATTTTACCTCTGTAAAAAGATGTGGTCAGATTACAGACAACTATGCATTCATGCTTTCATAGCTGAGCTTCAAAGTCAAGATAATTTCAATTATAAACATAAACAATGTTGTATCTGAACTTAAAAATAACATTTTAATAATAAATTACAAATAACTGACTGCACAAAATCAGACAGAGGTGTCACCTTAAATAGTTTCTGACAGTGGCCTGACTAGCAGTAGCATCTCCCAGGATCCACATTAGGGACTCCCTGAGCCAGACGTAGTTTCTATGTGAGTTTCTATGTGCAGAATAACCCTTAGTGGATTTCTCTGCCATGAACTTGCCCATCGACTCTTGAAGGTACATGAACTATCTGGAAAAACCTCCTGCTTCAGACTATACTGGCACCTGCACTCATGCTCTTGACTGTGAAATTACAAACCCTAATGTATCCATTTGCACTAGACAGGAAAAATCAACCTCCACCCTTGAACATAGTCTTGGAAGTACAATGCAGCCAGTTCTGATGTGCAGCAGACATGGTTGCCATCAGTCTAGATGAAATGTTACGCACTAGGAAACTCTCATCAGGCGAACAAAAAACCTGTGTATTTCTGGGCAGATTACAACACATGCAGCTTACACGACCGATTTATACTGAAGTATTATGTAAAAAACTCCAGTATTACACAGTATTCTTCAAACCAGTTTGTTTTTCTTCGATTGCAAAAAAGGGCCACAACGGCAGAGTCCTTGTGTATCTGGACCTCCATCATCGCTGAAGGACATCACGGCTGCTGCAATCCAGCAGCCCCGAGTTTTCGGGGACTCTTACACAAACTGCAAACACTGAGACTTACAAATGAAGATCAGACCAAGCACGTTATTTTCTGTAACGGGCCTAGCTTGCTGCATGTCCGACACACGGCAAGCCAGC
>NW_009203661.1:14934-20777 GCF_000690835.1 Fulmarus glacialis | reverse complement strand
CTCACCACCAACTGACCGATGCCCAGCCACTCCCTGAGCTGCAGCCCCCCAGCCAGCTTTCCTGTAGTTTATATACTGAGTATGATGTTATACGGCATGGAATATCCCATTGAGTCAGTTGTCCTGGCTGTGCCCCATCCCAGCTTCTTGTGTATCTACAGCCTTCTCAGCTGGTAGAGCATAAGAAGCTTAGAAGTCCTTGACTCAGTGTAAGCACTGCTCAGCCATAACAAAAACATCTCTATATTATCAACACTGTTTTCAGCACAAATCCAAAACATAGCCCCATACTAGCTACTATGAACAAAAGTAATTCTATCCCACCCCAAACCAGCAAATTCTATCCTGCAACCTTAGCGTTATCAGCATCAGCACAGATGTGCAGACCTACTTTTCATGAGAAGTCAAGGTGAAAACAAATTGCATGTTGCATTCTCAGAATACACAATGCATTATGAATTGTTTTAGAAATTCCTTACAGTCAATGGCTGAAAAAGGCATCATTTCTGGATCTGTCTGTGATTCCTAATGCTGTCTCTGTCAGCAGCATCCATCTGCTTGACAGCACTGAAACTACCCCCTCTTCCTAAGGAGGTGAAGATACAAAGCTTTAGTATACACTATTCGTAGTCACCTCTTGCCTACACTTTAAATTACTTTCTTAGGGTAAGACTATCCCCTGAACACGTTTTTGTTGGCATCAAGGTTTTTTACAACTTCTTTTCTTTAAGTTGCTTCTAATAATCTTCTGTGAAATTACAGAAACATATGCCCATGAATGAAGGTCCATTTTAAATCTTAATCTTTCCACTTATAAATAAATCCAAATAACATTATGTTTATCTTCTTTTGTCATGGCAGGCACTCTCACAATGGAAATGGTTGTTGACTCAAACACAGACCCTGCAGCAAGTAAAAGAAATTGAGTCAGACTCTGAAAATGTGCAAATCAATTCAAAATCCAAAACAATAGCTTCACATGGCCAATATTAAAAGATCTTACATATACCAGTATGCCTATGACAACATAGAGTCCTTTGGGAATGTAACAGCTGGACATAGTTACTCTGCATAGGTATATAATAATCTGTGGGATTAGTGTCTGAATGCATTTTATATATATTAACATCCTATTATTTAAGCATATCAAAGGATAACTAATATAAGTTATATTGAGAATAACTAATATCAAACTTCTATGAATTATTTAAATATAAAATTGGAAGTGGAATTGGATTTCACCACCATGATTTAAATTAAATTTATGTTTTGATATAATTTTAAAGTTACCATTTCCCTATGTGGTGGGTTGACTCCAGCCCGGTTGCTCAGTCACTTCCCCAGATGGTTGACAGAGAGAATCAGAAAGGCAAAAATGGGAAAAACTCATGTGTCAAGATAAGGACCGTTTAATAATTGGGAAAAAAAACTTAAAAACCAAAGTGATACAAAGGTAATCACTCACCACCTCCCACAAGCAAACCAATGCCCAGCCAGTCTCTGACAATGGCTACTTTGGAACATCCCTCCTTTGTCCCTCCCATTTTATTGCTGAGCATGACTTTTATGGTACGGAAAATTTCTTTGCTCATTTTGTGTCAGCTGTCTTGGCTGTGTCCCCTCCCAAACTTTTGCCCTCCCCTGGAACGATGAATCCAATGAATGGAGTCAATTGGGGGAATTTCTTTAAAATTTCACTAATTGAAACATCACTGAAGATGCAGCCTGGATTTTAAAATGGGGGTAAATTTTGAAGAGTCTGTTTAAATACATTGATTATAGAAGGTACCTCAGTGATTATTTTTTTCACTGCTAAAGTTAAGGGCGGGATGAGTTTCATCCTGACAAGTATTTTGTGTTAGTTCCTTAATCCCACAAAAATACTTATAATATGAACTTCTACAGGTTGCTCAGCGTCTGCATTACAGTCAGTGATTCTATTATGGGAATATTCCACTGAAGAATGTGAGCTGCACTACAGAGGCAAAACCATGCACTGTATTCCAAAATGTGGCTGGCTGGATTAATAAATTCAAGTTCTATTCATCTGTGATTTTTTAAAAATTAAACTGTTTCAGACTAAAATAAATAGAAACCACCATGGGTGAAATGAAACTGTAGTTTTAAAAGTTGTGGTTTTAATGCAGACAGGTAGATAGTCAGACAGAATTTTGGAACATGCTGTAGAAACACCTTTGTCTTTTGACACTGAAATCCTACATTTAAAATCAGCATTCCCTTGGAAGTTGACTGCTGGATCAATGGATACTGTGAAACAGATGTGAATCACTATGAAGGTCTAAGACTTCTTTTTTTTTTTTTTTTTCTGTTTTCTTTCTGATAAATTAATAAAGAAATCCAAATATATAAATTAGGGAACAAATAAGGCACTCTTTGTAGTGCTGTAAACAGACTGTGACCTAAAACGTTTGTTCAGCACTCTATTTTGTTAACAACATCAGATTCAGATCATTGGCTCATATTACCTGGAGACAGAAAGAAAATTGGTTGAACTAATTAGGAAATTTGCAAGACAGGTAATTCATGTTTAAGACTCCAGAAAACATACACCATGTTTCATAATAGGAGCTGAATTGCTTAGCTGATATACAGACGATGCACAGATATAACTTTTATTTATATAATAGAGGTACAAAACAAATCCAGATGGAAATGAGAAATCTCATCTATCAAATCAAAGACTATTTATAGGCAAAATTTCATTTGTCAGGGCTTAACATTCATGCAATTTACATAAATCACTTTTTTTTTTTTGCATAAAAATAAGAAAGCTTACAGGAAGAATATCTTATGCACACTAGGAATCAAGTAGATGCAAAATTTTTACTACATTGACTAAATTTGTCTCTAGATTTAACTTAATTTATTGAGGTAGAATTATGGCAAGGAAGAACTTGAAAATTCTGATTGTAAAGCATGATGATGGACACTTTAAGTCAGTCTTCTAAAATGAAAACCTTTTAATTTGAAGGGAATTTTATATGCCCTTCATATGATTTCAGTGTAATATGAGATAAGGAATGACTATAATTTCTAATAGTTGTACCACTTCTTCAAACTAAAAAAATTATGGAATTCATTCACAAACCTAACCAACTTTCAGTAAAACTATTATCTTCACTCATCTTAAAGGCAGTTTTTTCATTGACATAAGGGAAAGTTAAATAAAGTTCCAGCAAACAGCTGTGTTTAAACTGCATTCAGGAGCCCAGTGTGAATCACATTATTTTTAAAATAAGCTATAAATATCAAATACATTTGAGCATTGGGTAAAAAAACCCATAGCGCTGCATTAATACATATTTTGGTCCGCTATGGAAATAGTTTTGTGTTGATAGAAAAAAATCATTACTTTCAATTATTCTTCCTCAGTGCCTCTGAATTACTTTCCTATTACCTATTGTCTTTCTCCTCTGAGGTAGTTTTTGTCTGCTTTTCTAAATTCTATGAGTCTACATTTGGTAATGGAAGAAGGAAAAACAAGTAGTGATGGATCATTTATAGATATTTTAAGATAATACTGCTTTCCTCAGCCTTAAATTTTCTCACATATTTATTAATTTATTATTATACTATAATAAAAATGGCCAAATCTGCAGCAAGCTTACAGAGTAACTTACCGATCTGAGGTTTGACTGACGAATCATTGAAGAACCGCTTTATGCCATCACTAAAATTATTGTTTGTTACCTTTTCACTTTGAAAAATGTGGTCACTCGTACATCATATTTAATCAGGAAGATGGAAAAACATTTCAATATAGAAAACACTCATGAAGGAAAACCATGAAGGTATGTAAAAACTGAAACTGCAGTACTTAAGATACTTGCCCTAAAGTGTATACTAGTTCTACTAACATCTCCAGCGGAAGGGTTGATTGTGAGCTTTCTGTCCTTAAAAATTCTGCGGAGTTTTTCCATGATCTTAACTTTCCATTACATGATTTATTAATTTCTGATTGTGGTGGTGCATTCCCCATCCCCCTTCCTGGGCCGCTCTATGATCTGAGGAACTCCCGTTAAACCTTGGCCTTTGTGTAATGAGTTGGGCAGTGAAGCGTCCCTTGACTGTACCCAGAACTCTTGCATAGCTGAGGTGGGGCAATGGCACTGACCGTACCAGGAACTCCTGCTGCCTGGCCCAGGTAGGGGAGGAGAGCGGGGATAATTCATCATCCCCTGACAGCCTTATCTGAGTCATAACTCCAGTTGTTATTGAAATCTTGAGAATTTTAGTAACTACCACCTCGGCCAGGATGGAAGTTTACGGATGACTAAAGCCAATCACCTTGTGAACCTATAAACAGCAGTCCTAAGTGAGGCCCTTTGAGCTCTTCTGGACCACAGCTGGCTGCACCCAGTATCTCCCTCTGAGTGGGACACCCCTCAGAGCTCACTAACTCTCGAGTTTGTGATATTTGGAGGACCGTTGCTGACTGATGACAGGACCTGGGCTGAAACCTTTCACTCCTTGAGGCTCAACCCCTTGCTCGTTGAGAAATGCTGAGATATTTGATGTGACTATTTCACTGGGGGAATTTTTGAGGGGCATTTTTAACAGGTATACCTTTATATATTTACCTATCTTTGTGTCTGTGGGGGTGTGTGTGTGAATTGATGGAGGTAGACGATAGCTAGTATAAATATCACCATCTCAAATCTGTAATTAGGTCACTGTTGTGATTGTAGTAGACTCTATTAACTTACTTTGTAAATGTTAAATTTGTCAGTGATTAAGTACTGCTAAAATCTTGTGATCCACCTTAAAATTGTGAAGGAACCTTAGACTGCTGCTAGACACATATAATCCCTTAGACATAAACAGTTGACCAAGTCTGGGACTAGGAGTGGAGCTGCACCTAGATTCCATCAGGAGTTTAGAAAGCAAGGGGGTCTACTCTGAACCTCGTGACTCAATGGGAGGGTCTCCCTTACCCTTTTTCATCTTCAGTCTCCGTATAAATCACTCCAGCTCAATTCTAACATGATTTTCCTTTATATACTTCATCCATGTAGTAAGTGATAGAGTGAACCTTGCCATCAAACTCTGTTAAGTCGTGCTGTTATAAATTTCTATTAAAATCACTTTCTGCTAATACCTTTGATGGTGATTCTTTCAGAGGCCTCTAAACCACTCATTCATGACACTGATTCATAGGATTAGATGGATGGACAGACTATACTTTTCCTAGTAAAGTTAATACAGGTGCTTATGTAACAATCTTCTTTTATCTGGTATTTTCACAGAGCCATAATATCCTACACAATAGATCTGTCCATACATGTAAATAAAATTAGGATGTTCTGTTTCTCTGTACCTGACAGAAAAGTACAGCTCACAAGACCATAAGTTTGTGATCTTATCCATCTGTGGCCTTGTTTAGTTTACTAATATAGATGTAGCCAGTAGGATTATTTCCCAGTAGGACCCATTTTCCAAAATAAGGAAACAAATATATCTATATCCTTCCTAACAAAAATGCTAAAAACAGCAGTGGTGATCCCACAGCTACCACAAACCTTCAATGTTCAATTCCTTTTACCATAAGAAAGTTCTCCTTAGTATCTGTTAGATCTCCCCTGCTTAATTTTAAGCTTAGTGGTTGGACATGAGGAATGCAGTATATTCTTTCTTTTTGTCACAGTATATATTTGAAGATATCCATGTTTACATCAAGAAAATATCATGAAAAGTTCATCATCAGAGCAAAGGAAGACTTCCTAGGTCAAGTTACCTGTATGATTTCTTCTGCATCTTCTTTATTCTTCCTCACTGTTGCTCATCTTAAAGCAAAATTAGATTGATATGGCAGATATTCCCAG
>NW_009203661.1:7519-14911 GCF_000690835.1 Fulmarus glacialis | reverse complement strand
CCTACATGTTTTTACAAGGTCCTACCTTAGAAATAGTTTGATTAATGTGGCAAATTGAAATAGAACTGACTGGTCAATAATTTTCCACTTATTCTTTTAACGCAAAAATAGTTAAACATTTGTCCTTACCTACTGTTTTGAAATTTCATACATCCTTCATGGAAGCTCTTGGCGGTTCTTTGTGTATACTAGGACAAATTTAATTTATTTAAAACATTTCAAAAGCATCTAGAAAGCTTGCTTTCACCCATTAGTTTCTAATCATCACCAAATTGCATATGGTGACATCAATTTACCAGTGTAAAATTTACAACACTAAATAAATCATATCTGATTTTGTTGCAACGATAAAACTCTGTTTTATTAATTTAAGAAAGAATAAGCTTTCCTGGTGAGTTCAGAGAGACCAAGATTTGGCATTCTCTCTCCATCCTTAATTTTTTAGGATGAAAGTATTTCTTAATGCTCTCTTTACCAACCATTCATTCTCACTGAATTTCCAACAGCACTTTGTTCCAGCTTGAGTAGTTAATCTGTATAGCTTAATCTTCTACTGCTCAATCCATTAAACTTTCTTTGAATTAGGTATGTTGCTTCTCAGAGTTTGCCACAATATAATTGAGTGAGCAGCTTTAGATATCGTGTATGAAAGGATAAGCATATTACACTAAAATTACACAAATCCTTGGGTTTTTTGGGGATGGAGGGTGAGGTTGTTTGAAAGACAAATTTTATAGAAAAGCAGAAAGATTTGCTTCATGTAACTCAGATCTACAGTTTCATAGGGTTAAAATCCCAGGTACTAGAAAAGTGAAGAAAAATTTTAAAACTTTGTAAGTGTTCGCTCTTATGAAGCCATGTGAATGTATTCTTACAGTAGGTCTGTGTGTTGACAGCGGACATGAATCTTGGGTGAAAGAACTGTTTATTAACCTTGGAAACAGAAAAAAATGGCTTCAACCTGAATCCTCAAAAGTATTCAGGTACTTGCCTGCCTTCACTGATATCAAGGTAATTAGGGTCTAAATCTTTTGGAGGAATTGAGCCTTACTGTGCACTCACTCTTGGGTTCATGTCCTCCAGCTTACATGTTAGAAGCATACTCTAATTTAGGTCTCTATGTTGTCTCTGTGGTCAATGAAAAAGAGGTACCTCCAGAGCATATTTCTTTCTACCTATGTTACGTATTTCTTTAATGAGAGGGTAAATCAGTCTTTCAAAGTGCTTATCTCTCTTCACTGATGACAGAGAAAAGCCCAGGTGATTAGCTTAAAAGAGATGACAAATCTTCATCTTACCAAAGTTTGCTGAGGCTAATCTCAGTCTGTAGATTAAATCATGGGACTACAAGACCACCATAGTCAAGGTAGAAAGGTGCTAGCGAAAAATGGCCAGTAGCTAAGTCTGACACAGCCACTCATTCATTCCCCCATCAGCGGGATGGGGGAGTGCAAAAGTGAGAAAAAATCATGGATCAAGATAAAGACAATGTAATAAGTGAAATAAAGCTGTGTGTGCAAGCAAAGCAAAATAAGGCTTTTACTCACCACTTCCTGTCAGCAGGCAGATATTTAGCCACTTTCTGGAAAGCAGGGCTTCAGCATGTGTAGTGGTTACTTGGGAAGATGAACACAATAAACAAGAATGTCCCCCCTTTCCCCTCATTTCCCTGAGGTTTTATTGTTGAGCACAACATCATAGGATATAGAGTATCCCTTTGGTCAGTTCGGGTCAGCTGTCCCAGCTGTGTCCCCTCTCAATCTCTTGCCCACCTCCAACCTACCCTCTGAAGAGACAGAGTGAGAAACAGATACCACACCAAACACACTGGTGTGTTATCGACACTATTTTAGTCACAACTCAAAAACACAGCACCATACAGGCTGCTATGAAGAAAATTAACTTCATCCCAGCCAGATCTAGTACAATCTCTACCCCTTATGCCATATCATTTGCATCATGCTCAAGTCCTACACTATCCAACATATCCTCATTAAGCACCACCCCACTTCCTGTCCTTTCATATATACACAGGGAACCACAGCAGGCCGCATCTACCAGGCTAAGACTGTGGCCATCCTGGATGGAGACCCTTGCCTGGACCCCAAAGTCCACCAGTCCTTAACACTTAGGAACAAAATTTGCACAAAAAACAACTTTCCACTTCCGTGGTTCCTAAGTGGAATCTTTTTTAGTGTGAGAAGTTGTAAGATCAGTGCATGGAGGTTTTAAAACCAAAAAGCTCTTTTCCTTTTTTTTCTTCATATGCGTAAAATGGAAAAATATTCAGTGAACAGAATGAATAGATTATTAATTTCTCTCAATTTATGAGATACTCATTAGCTCAAATGAAAGCCACAAGTCTCAAAGAGAACAGTACTGTAAATAGTTTCTTTGAGCTCTTTTTTAGCAATACATACAAAATTAATTTGAACTTTGAGTCATCTTATCTAAGTTTCAGCAACTGGCTTAGGTATCTGAGGTCTGAATTCCACTGCAGAGATGTCCTTCTCTCTGCTTGAACTGTATCCTCGGCAAGATAAACCTGAGTTGAAGTGGCCAATAAGCTACACTAGTTGAAACAATGAAAGCTGATTCTCAGAATTCTAAGTTATTCAAAAAGTGAGATGTTTTTACTTTTGTTTAAGTTTTTTTCATTCTTTTACACTCAAGAGAGTGAGAAAGGACATATTCTTCCTTTTATTTTTCTCCTTAGCCATCAGCTTACTGGTTTCAGTCCATCTCAAGGTCACAGTAAAGGTTACCACTATTTGACAGTGAATTATCCTAAATGAAATCAATTGGTGACCTCAATCTAACCCCTGCTGTGTGTGTCCTCATCACAATTTAGCGAAGTGAAGAAACACTAAAAGGACCCAGAATTTGAACTCAAGAGATGTTTCCTCCAAGCCTCAGTCAAGGCATACTGCACAGTAGCACAAAGAAACTTCTTTCTGATTATTTTCTTTGCATAGAGAGTATTATTTTCCTGTCATCAACATGAAACATATTTTATATATTTTAATAGAGGAAGAAATTTTTTAGAGTAATGGTTCTTCATGAGTTTCCATATTTAGTTTTCAGTTTTTTCATATTCTTCTCTGAATAAGACCTTCAGGTGAAATATCAAATGCAATGAATACACAACTTTCTGAGGGATGGAATACTTTTCATTATTTAGATGGCATTACTTGGAATAAAGACTTTTTTATATATTTATGTATTGTACTTAACACAGTGAAGTGCATTTCTTCACTGTGGTTAATAACTACTACTACAATGCAAAGAAGAAAAGAAGTGAAGTAATTTTCATGCCATAGTTATATTGTCATCATATGACTATGGCAACTACACTTTGTAATGATTTGTGTCCTTGCTTTGTTGTGCTAATTCAAATCTTGTGTCCAAAGAATTTAATAACAAAACAATTTCTGATAACCGCAGTTCCACAGAGATTTAAAAATAATTAGGAATATTTACCAATTTATGAGACACATGAAAAATAACAATCATACCACTAACTGTAATAGCACAGTCATAAAACTTGGAACTCACAAAGGTCTTCCTTTTACTACCCCAAGTCTAGTCAATGTTGTATATATGTCTAACTTCACAACAATTATTCACCAGACTAATTTAACACTAGGAGATGTTACTGATGACACTACTCTGTGAAAATACAACATTTATGTAACTGAACATGCTCTAAAACTACAGCCTACAATTTCTGAGTAAATATCATTATATCCAATGATATCACACTGAAGCATCCTCCTCCAGTGTTGGCAACAGAAGCTATTACACTCCACTGTTTCCTTGATGAGAACTTATTGACAATGATATTTTTTCCTCATTCTTACATAATCGTTTGATAAACAGTGATATATACCTCCTCCTTATAAATATATGTATGTATATGAATACATGCACAGCCCTATACATTTGACATGCATAAAATGTAAGCTGAGCAAGTAGAACGATTTTAAGTATTATGTTGACCTTCTTTGATGTACAGAAAATAGTTGATGTTATTATAATGTCAATTTCATTGCTTATATTATTTTAAATATCCTAGCTTCAGATTTATTCCTTTTCCCATTTTCTAGAAAATAAAAATGTATATTAGTTATTCTTAAATACTTGTTAATGAATTTCACAGGCATGCTGGATGCAACTTGTATAATCAGGCCAGAAAATTTGAGGCCAGAGCCAAGGCAAGCCCACGCCAAAACATTAGTCAATCCATTGAAACTGATTATACACATACAAAAGGGAGAATGCGTGAAGTGATATATAAGGTCACTGTGACAGCCAGAAGGTAATGCCAAAATATTCCTACTGGCTTGGCTCATTCACATGTACGGGCACAGAGCTGACTCAGAGCCAAACGCTCTGCATGAGCCAAACTTAACTTCCTTGGCTTGCCCACCTCCAAAGCACAGCTGTCGTGACAAAAACAACCCATCAGACATGAATTCATTTTGCTAGTTTTCATCTGCCATGACTTTGTAAGATGCAGCCACCAAGGACAGAGTGCTTTGCTGCTGCTGCTGCTCTGAGAATAATCTGCACTACAGAAAAAACTGTTGGACTCACATTGCCTATTGCAATGAGGTGTCAGCTTCTGAATAATAAACATGCTCCTAATGAGGTCTAGGCACCTCTAAGCAAGATTTTGAAAAAGTGACTAGTGATTTTGATTGTGCTATGTGCTGGGGCCCATCTGGAAGCACCTGAGTGGCCTGATTTGCAAAAAACACAGTCCTCTTTGCAAAGGATCAATTAAAACCAGTCTTGAATTGGACCTTTTAAAACTGGGGTCATCAAAATCATTAGTAGCTTTTTAACTAGTTTAGCCTAATTAGTTTGAGTAAGGGAGAGTAGAAACACATTGACAAAAGTTATTCTAAAGTTATAATAGCTATTTTCTGTTTAACTGCAGTAGAAACTATGACCAGTTTGCCTTTGCTTGATATCCGTAAACTGCCTCCTCTCCCCCCAAGCCACAAAATGTTATCTGGAGTTTCTTCCCATCTATGATTATAACTTTGTGATCCTAAATTATATTAATTCAATGAGATCAGTTCACACACATATGCATGTGAATTAGATGGCATAAAACCCACTAAATGCAGTGGCACGCCTTGGATTTCTACTCACAGCATGAATTTGTAGATGTTTGTATGGTCATTATAAAAATGAAATGACAAGCACAGAGTTTAGCATAAACTTATTGTTAAGTATAGATGTAGACATTTCCCTTAATTGTCACTTCCTCCTGCCACACAAAACAGTAATAATTTTATGTGAAACTTTACATTATGGTTGTATGAAGAGAATAGAACATTTTTCCATCCAGATAAAGGTGAAGTACAAAACGATGATGTCCAGGCAACATGCTCTCAAGTTGATCTGGGTTTTCTTAGCTTTGTCCTCCTACACTAATTTCATGGAGGTTTCTATAGGGGTTCTGAGAATATTTTCTGGATGGAAAGAAAAAGCACATCACTTCTCTTAACATATCACACAGTTTTCTGTCAAGTACACATTTTTCCTTTTCTTCAAGGAAAAAATGAAAGATTAATTTATTATAGAATATGATTCAATTTTAATGCCTTTAATTAATCTTTGGCTTATTTTTAATTGATTAATAAATTTCTTACTTATGCAAGACTCCTGAAACATTAACAGATGCTCTACAAACAATCTATTTTCAGATTCTTGTCTCAAGTTATCCCTTTGGTGGACTTGGTAGCGTTAGGTTAACAGTTGGACGCGATGATCTTAAGGGTCTTTTTCAACCTAACTGATTCTATGATTCTATGATTTTTTTGTCCTGTCACTACAGGCCTTGGTAACAAGATTCTATGATTCAGTAACAACTGAAGTTAACACTTGACTGCTTCAGGTTTTTTTCCTGAAATCAAAATGTAAACTCAGGTACATGAAAACTATTACATAGGACTTTGTGAAAATTTTTTTGGTTAGACGTTGTAATATTCTTTAGATAGTTTATCATCGCGGTTTTTGCAATTTATTTTGCAATTGCTGCCTTATTTTAGTAAAGCAAAAATAGTGCCAGAAGTTCATACACCGTCAAATTTAGAAATATTTTTTTTTTAAATTATATTTTCATACATTCTGAATGCAGTTGCATTGATATCTGTGAAAATAGTCTAACAGACAATTATAAAATCATAGAATGGTTTGGGTTGGAAGGGACCTTTAAAGATCATCTACTCCAACACCCTGCCATGCACAGGGACATCTTCCACAAGATCGGGTTGCTCAAGGCCCCATCCATCCTGACCTTGAACGGTTCCAGGGATGGGGCATTCACAACTTCTCTGGGCAACCTGTTCCAGTGTCTCACTACCCTCATAATGAAGAATTTCTTCCTTATATCTAAATCTACCCTCTTTTAGTTTAAAACGGTTACCCCTTGTCCTATCACTACAGGCCTTGGTAAAAAGTCTTCATTTTTCTATAAGCCCCCTTGAAGTATTGAAAGGCCACAATAAGGTATGCCCGGAGCCTTCTCTTCTCCAGGTTAAACAGCCCCAACTCTCTCAGCCATTCTTCATAGGAGAGGTGTTCTTGGGTAGCAAGTGTGTAGTAGCAAACAATTATTTGAAATAATGTGGTATTTCAATAATTTTAGATACCCATGTTCAAAGGAAAAAAAAAAAAAAGGCCCTTTAAAAAAACCCTTTGTTTTCTTAATTGAAACAGGAAATGTACAAATATTTCTTACTATTGACATGTATTGCTTTAGCTTTAGGTAAATCTTGGAAAACAACCTTATTTAATTTGTTGAAACAATCAAAACAGCTTTATAAAGACTATGAATAAAACTGTAGTTGTTTCTGCAGTACCTGCCTTGTCATTTTCTGTGGTTTTGTATTTCTTAAACAAAAAAAAAAAAAAGATTTTTGATGTCATAATGGAATTATTTTTATGATTTGATCGTTATTTGAAGCTTTATACCTACTTGTCCACCATGAGTAAGTGAGAAATTTCTTCTGCATAAACTTCAGTAAACCAAATGGAAATTTTTAGCTTTTGCTAAGCCATGTAGTAGTTTACTTACTTATTACAAATATTGCAAAACCTCCATTTTAGAGTGCACATATCTTGAATTGTGGAAAGAATGACTGCTTTAGAAAGTATCCCCGTCATAAAGAAACCTACTTGTCCACCATGAGTAAGTGAGAAATTTCTTCTGCATAAACTTCAGTAAACCAAATGGAAATTTTTAGCTTTTGCTAAGCCATGTAGTAGTTTACTTACTTATTACAAATATTGCAAAACCTCCATTTTAGAGTGCACATATCTTGAATTGTGGAAAGAATGACTGCTTTAGAAAGTATCCCCGTCATAAAGAACTAAGCT
>NW_009203661.1:2071-7498 GCF_000690835.1 Fulmarus glacialis | reverse complement strand
CCTGCTTAGATAATAATCTTTGCCTTGGACCAATGGGCCAATGAATATCATGTGCTGTTACACATGCCAACTAGACTTGCTTCTCATTTTAGAGTTAAATTCTAATTATATTCTGTAATTTAAATATTTGTATGGAAATGTTTTTAATGTTTATAATTTAAAAACATTTAAAATGTTTGCATGTAAAATTTATGCAAGATATTGCATCTTAAATCCATGCACGGGTATAAACTAATTTTTCAGACTGAGTACACCATAGGATTAGAGGATGGGAAGGTGAGATAGCCTTCATCAAAGTTAGCTCAGATTCTGTCCTCAGTACTCTCTTGGGATGCATGAGGACTTACACTCCAGAATAATTTCCTAGCCTGGCCAAATACTTTAGCTGGGGTCTCATTAAAAGCTCCCGGACGGTCTATGATCCATTTATTTCTCTGGCAGGTCTTCAGATACCTACCAGATGTCTTTCAGATTCTTATTAAGTCCTTGTTCTAAATTTAAGGAGACAATTTCTTTTTTAATTCTATGACATGCCCTGAAATGCTCCTTCTTCTTATAATGCCTCCAGCAACTCATAATATACAAATGGCACAATATAACCACACTCAGGTCTGGATTCTTCCAGTAATTTACTGGGGTCTAATTGTGTATAAAACTATGACCTCTGTTAAGGCAGTTCCCAGGAAACTTGAGGCTCTGCTAGATGGAATTGCCATTGTCACAGTATCTGAAAATATATCCTTAAAGACAGCAGTCATTGAATTTGCAGTAAAACATATTCTCATGTTGATGTGCGGTGAACATTTACTGTTCATGTTACTAATGGACTTTTCCGAAAAGTTTCCTCCCTGAAATTTTCTTACTTGTGACACAAGTGGAAAAATAAAGATCCAACATTAGATAATGTTTTAATAACCAAGCCTCAAATCACGTGAAGCCACATCTGTATTTTTCCCCTGTATACAGTCACAGAAGAACTCAAGAATTTTTAAAGCTTTGCTTTTAGATAAAAACCAGATTTCTTCGGGGTGAGTTCTGCACTGAAAATGTGCCTTAGTAAAAAATTATTACTGCTGTAGAAGGGCTTGACAGATGGATTCTATCCTCTGCTTACTGTGAAACAGAGGGATGAAACAAAGAATGGATGATTATTAAGGACATATCAAAGAAGAGAGAGACGGGTTTTCAACCTAACTTTATCCAGGGATCAGACATTTAGGTCACTGAATTCGCTAAATTAGAACATACTCCTTTACCTGACGTTGTCTTCTTCTTCCCTCCACTTGGAGGCAATGTTGGCCCTGTTGTCTTTGGAGTCATACCACAACAGATCCCTCACTTTGACATATTGTATACTAGTAAAAGAAAACAGTCAAACTTCAAGTATGAATCTTTCACTATGCAGTATAATTATGAAGAAAAGAAATAATGCTTCAGAACTTAATTTAGTTTCCTAAATGGGAACTGGACTCCTTTGGCAGTTTAGCTCCAGCCAGAAGTCCCGAACAATTCCAAAGCTCTTTTGCAGTAAATGAAAGGTTGAAATAGGTTTTTATGTGAAATATTTTAATCAGCAGTGATCAGCAGTAGCCCCATAGCAATTAGCCTTTAAATTAACTGAGAAGTAATTTGAAGATACTGACTGAGGGTGGCTAGCCATGCTTTTGGACTTTCTCCCAGTTCCTCCAAGGAAACTCCTTTAAACATTTTGCTGGAATAAGAGTATCTTCAGAAACTTGGCTAAATAAAAGCTGAATAGCTGTTGTCCCGTATGTATTGAATAAATGTAGCTTTTATAAAGTGAAATTTTATTTCCCTGGCTTGATATGAAATGATGTTTTCTGTTTCCCAATAGCAAGTGCAGCCACTGAACATACATATGAGCAAAAGATTCAAGTCTGATGGGTTTTTACTAGGTGACTAAAGATCTTGTGTTATATTTTTATTTCTACCATGGCTGTGCTGCCTCTATGAATGTATTCCCTAGGTTTTCACAAAGGGGCAAAATGGAACTTTTAACATTTTATTATTATTATTATTATTGTTGCTGTTGTTGTTATTGTTATTATTGTTATTATATTATTGTAATAATATAATAGACATCCACTGCAATCTCTAGGAATGCTGTCAAAACTACATTCCAACTAATATCATTGTGCTGCCCAACTAGTCTAAGTCCAATCAAAAGTGAGTCTTCCTCATATATAAATAAATAATAATATTTAATAATCAACACTTAACATCATATCATTTAATCGTAGTTTTTTTCCAAATGCCTGGGTAAATGGGTGTATTTTTGGGTACACCAAGAAAATCAGCAGACCAAATTGCTAGGTAATTTCTGAGTGCCTCACAGTACAAAAGATTGCAGATTTCTGTCTGAAAAAAAGGGAGTTTTTCTAGCTAACTTTTTAAAGTTATCAGTGGAAGTAAGAGTGATTTTTGCGAAGTTTTAATCATCACACAAAAATTACAATAAACTACTCACATGACCTGAAGTGTAAGGTAAGCTTAAGAAAAATGCAGAAAATAGTGACACTTTGTCATGAGAAAACAGGCTAAGTTATGTACAGGCTCTTCAAGTGACAAAGGTACATACAGCAAGTGTTTGAAATAATTACGCTCAGTTGATTAAGAATTACTGATCAACAAGAATGTTCTTGGTCTTGAACCAAGATTTACGTGTACGTGGTTAGGGTAACGTCACTTCAGCCCTGATTTGTCAATTTTGAGAACCTTTCTGTTCACACAACCTCTGTCCACAGCTACCTTACTTGATTGTTGCTCATTTTGTCCCTTCCCCTCTGATTCTCTCTGAAAAGTGGCAAACCTCCCTAGATGACAGGTCAGGTCAGCAGGTAGGGGCCTCCGTCCTCTGCAGCAGGAAGTCTCCCACTGCCATTATTGATGCTTCTTCTTATGCTCTTGTGTGGTTCAGACTCAACCAGCATAGATGCTTCATTTGGCAGTGTTCCCTTACAACTACACTCTTGCGGAGCTGCTTCCTCTTTCTGAACCACCATATGGATCAAAGGCCTCAAAACTGCAGGGAAAGATGTTCTAATAACTACTGGGGACTGTGCCCTATGATACATCACTGCCATAGCTGAGGGTGCATATATCAGTGTCGTGGTTTAACCCCAGCCAGCAAATAAACCCCTCGCAGCTGCTCGCTCTCCCCCCAGCTCCGGTGGGATGGGGGAGAGAATCGGGAGGGCACAAGTAGGAAAACTCCCGGGTTGAGATAAAAACAGTTTAATAACTGAAATAAAATGAAGTACAACAGTAATAATAGCAATGAGAACAGTAGCAGAATATACAAAGCAGGCAATGCACAATGCAACTGCTCACGGACCGCCGACCGTGTGCCACAAAAGGGGGGTGAGCCCCCCCACACCCCCGTTTTTTATACTGAGCATGATGTCACATAGTATTGAATACCCCATTGGCCAGCTGGGTCAACCACCCTGGCTAGGTTCCCCCCCCCGGCCCCAGCTTGCCCTGTACATGGCAGGGCATGGGAGGCCGAAAAGAGAAACCAAAAGTCTTCCTGGTGCAAGCACCACCCAGCAACAACCAAAGCATCAATGGGCCATCAACGTTCCTCTCATACCAAACCCAAAATACAGCACACCCCCCAAGCCACTGGGAAGAAAGTTAACTCTGTCCCAGCCGGAACCAGGACAATCAGTCTGAGCAGACCTGCCAATCCCCCTGCCATTTCTTTTCTTTTTATTTTTTTTCCCCAAATTGCTGTACAAACTGCTCACTCTCTCTGTTAGCTATGCTAAAGATGCCTGACCCTCCCTAATCAAGGGTCAGCTGAGACAAAAGCTTCAAGCACTCTGTGATCAAGTACAGCTAGCAGCTTGTTAGAAACTGCTAGAGCTTGATATGAAGCTTGATGAAAGTCAAGGCTCCTGTAGCTATCCTTACCTGGGAGCAGTGGTACCTTCAGGTTCCTCAGAAAGTTTCTGGGAGCCTTTCAAGAATCCCGGATAAAGTCCACAGAAGATCAAGAAAATCTCAAAGCAGAGCCCAGAAAATCCCATGCAAACTGCTGTGTCTGTTTTGTGCTGTAACTGTAACTCTTTTTCATGGAATAAACATGAAATACAATAAAATGTAGATTACACTGACAAGAAATCGCAACAAGCTGATTTACCTTCTCAGCTCTGCAATTACAGATAAATGTTACAGTTCTAGGCAGAGGTACAAAAGAATTGGATTTCTACATAATTTGTTATTCTGATTATGTTTTATTCTTATAACAGAATATTGTCAAAATACCTGTTTTATATGAACAGATTTTGTTTGGATTTTTTTGGAGTGGTATGAAAAGGTGAATATGGAAATGTCCTGTGAAGTGAGCATATACAAGCATTTGCATATGTAAGCAAAGTCTTACCTTGTTTTGCGAATTTTTGGTCAGAATGAAAATTTCTAATGCATTTGGTAGAAACCAAATATTCATTTTGGTTTAGTGAAAAGAAATTAATCACTGTCTTCCATTTGTACATTAAGCTATATTTCTTTTTGATACATTGGTGTAATAGAGTATGAAAGCAACAAAAGACAAAGAGAATAGCCTGAGAAGATAGGGGGTTTCTTAGTGGTCATTATTCTTGAGAGCATCTGATGGTTGGCCTAGAAGAATGTGCAAGTGGTGCTCTGCCACAAAATTCTCTAACATAAACTTCTGGCAGTGAGTTCTGAATCAAAAAACCCCACTCTGCCACATACACAATTCTTCTCCTTGGGAAGAGAATGAGAGCATGGATTACGTATGACAGGTACATAGATGCATTGCTTAATCTTCTTGAGGGTGCTCTGATACAGCAATGATAAGAATGAACACAGGAACTTATATAGTGTAGACTTTCCTCACAATCTGATATATGAATAGTTTAGTGACTTTTAAATACAGAGAAAGGAGTGAAGTCTATATACTAGGAAATAAGCTTCCATCAATATAAATGAAAGCAGTAATCATGATGAAAAACAAGTGGAAACCAGACTGGTTTGTATTTCATTGCACAACTACAAAAAATGAAACTACAGAAAATGAAAGAAGACACATTAAAAAAAAGAAAATAGAATTTGTAAAGAATTTAAAGTAGTGCAAACAAAATGAGATAGGCATGACCATTCTTCCTCTTCCAATATATTTTCCATGTAATTAAAGCACAGTGTGTGATTTAAAGTGAGTTTACACATATTTTTAAAATATTTATTGTATTTATTGTCCCAAAACAAATATATATAACCTACACAAATATATATATATAAAAATATATGTATAGAAAGAGTTAAACTTTTCTAAAGAGCCTCCATTATGCATATGTTGTGACAGTAAAATCCATTAACTTAAATTGCATCTGTTAGAACTATTAAATGGGAGGAATTGTCTACAGGCTTTTCTGATAG
>NW_009203661.1:0-2040 GCF_000690835.1 Fulmarus glacialis | reverse complement strand
AGAGTGCAGTACTGAAATGTTTAATTTACAGAAGAGAGTGTACAAACTCTGTAACAGTTAAAGGTGTTTTTTCAATAGTTCTTATATTATGAAATCAAGTGTTGTTATTGAGATCTGAAAGGTCGCCTGTTGACAAAGTTAGTAACTTTCAACAATTATTGTGATAAAACTGAATTAATTACCTAATGAGTTAAAATTATAAATGGCTCAAGGCTGAGCCTAAAAGGGAATGTAGAGCCTCCAACTCCAAAAAGCAGGAAGATATTCTGGGAAGGAACTTATATAATTAAATTCAGTTTCCTATTTGCATTTCTTTTACACCAAATGGGAAGAGGAATGTACATAAAAACTCAGTTCACAGCATCCTGAGTCCTGTAGATGGAGATGCCCAAACCAGCCTGATACAAGAATACAAGTATGGCTGAAACCTTGTTTGCCAGTTGTGGGACCTCACTTGTGGCTATAAACTGAAGATTGGGATTCAAAGAGTAAAACCTCTTCTTGCATCTACGCACCTAAGCTGCCATTTGGAAACATGTTTAAGCTTTAATTCGGAAAGTTTGTGGGAAAGGGAGGTGTAAAATTCCATACAATAACTTCATGGCTACAGAAGAAGGGAAACCTGCATTCAGTTTCTTTCTTGGACCAAAAGGGATGACCACCTCTCCTGCAGTATGCTTTAACAATATCTGGAAATAGTGTAGTCTGGGTCTGTGCATCCTTCTGCAACAAAGAATGGGAAGATCTTAAAAAAGTTGAAGAAGTGGTCTATATTTTATAGCCTGATGGTTAAGGTGTATTGTTAAGGAAGAGAGACCATGGTTCTGGACAACATTTCTGAAGAATATATCTGGTTTTATTTTGCAGCCTTGAAAATAATCAGAGCAAAAAGCAGACATCAGATCCCATTTTTCCTCCTCTCCACCCCAGCTGGTATTCTATTTTACTCTACATGAACTTGAATGACATTCACAATCCACCATCGTGGCCTGCAAATATTCAGTCATCTGCTGTTTCATGACCAGTCAGTCAGTTGATCCCTATTTTTTTAAATCCATGTTACCTGTTCACCTCTTCACTTTTCCCATCCAAATCCATTCCTTGAGCATCAGCCCATCTTCTTTATCAATAATTATATCAATTCTGTATTCACACAGTCTCCTTCACAGTCCATCAGTTTTACATTCTCAGAGTCCAGCTGTAGTGCGTTTAGCTTACAAGTGCAGATGCAAAGGTATTTCATATAGAATTTCATTTCCCCCCATACAGCGTTACTTTGTGTCCACCAAGACATCAGTAACTTGTCTATCCAGGAAATCTTTCTAAGTTATATCATCTATAAAGTCTCAGACTTAAAAAAAAAAAACAAAATGGTTCATTAATTTTGGCTTGCTTTGAAGGAAATTAATTCAGTAGCAAACAGAAACAAGAATACAAGATCCAAAGTGGTCCAGTTGCAGTAGGTCAATGACTTACCACAAGTAAATGGTTCTTAGCTTCCCACCTCCTTTTCCCAATTATGAAGCAAATTAACGAAGTATAAATAATCCAAAATCCTTATTATCAAATAAAATAACCATGAGCATGGCTTAAAAATCAACATGTTTTAATTTACAGCTGGGAGACGACCAAGGCGTTGCACTCAGTCAGTTTACAGTTCAACAAGAGAATGATAATTTGATAAACTGTAGTAACTCAAAGCTTTCCTGGTTTGTGATCCTATGCTTAATGCTCAAAACACACTGACTTCCACAAGAACATACTGTAAAGTTAGCTCTGCATCAATTGGCCTTCAAATGTTAAAAACATTGGATTAAACCCAGGTCTTCTATCTTTCCTCTGAAATGACGGATACTCAGACCTTACCTTTCTGAGGAAAGTTGATATACACTTATACTGATCTTTGGCTTTCAGGAAAAAGCATCAGACATCATGAAAGTCACAAAAAAATCATTACACTTGAGAGCAGATGTATGAACATTAGATTTAACAATCAGCTCAGGGCATAAAACATGAGTGGTGTTCCCCAGGGCTCAGTTT
>NW_009203660.1:32928-57692 GCF_000690835.1 Fulmarus glacialis | reverse complement strand
AGGGGAAGGGGAAGGGGAAGGGGAAGGAAGGGAAGGGATAAAAGAAAAATTATTTTTGTTGGAAATGAAAACACACAGAAATGGATCTGTTCTTATTAGACTGTGGAGCAGCTAACAAGAACCAGGCATCCCACCTCTCGAACCATTTCGTACCAGGGACGGTGGAGCACTGTGCCAGGCTCTGCTTCTGCCCCAGGTGGGCATCCCAGGTGGGCTCTCCCCTCCCTCCTTCTTCTGCTCTCTCCTGTTGTTTCTGCATCTCAGATCGCAGATCTCTCCCTCCCCAGCAAAGCCCAGACATCGGGAGAGGCACAGGCCACCTCCCGCTCCCTCCTGACCCAGCGGGAAGCACCACAAGGTCTTGCCAGGGCTGCAGCCGCAGTCTGCCGCAGCAGGGTCTGTCTTGGGTGGTAGCTGCCTCTTTTTATCTTCCTCCAGCAAATATTTTGCTCGTCTTAATAGTAGCTGTTTGCTACTAAGGAACAAAACCCTTTCCTCCACCAGCCCCACAGCAGTTTCCCTCCCCACTAGTCCGCTTGTAGGAGCCATCGAGATGTGTGTGCATGGCTTTCACGTTGATCAAAGCCATGAGTATACATTTTCCTTTCTTCATTAGGGGGTTTTATTGTTACTGTAAAACATGCCAGGAGGTCCTTTCGGAGGTCCGAGTGCTGGTGGTGTTGGCAGGCCATCAGCAGGATCACGGACCTTATAAAGGCGCACAGCGCAGATCTTCATTCATGCATTAACTTGGCATAACATTTATGTAAACCCAGACCCAACTTCCATTACCCCAAATCCCCAGCCGGAGCAACTGGACTCCTATCATGGCAATTAGTCTTTTGTCCAAGTTGGCAACTCTCTTCCCATCAAGGTCTGGATGATTTACTGTGCTGGAATGGTCTGGTAAGGAAGTGGAGGGAAGGTCTCGACTGTTTAACTCTGTTGGCAACGAACCTCCCCTTTCCTTGCCCATCCTCATCCCCTTCCCTTATTCTCACTCTTTTGCTGCCGATACAGACCAGACTTTTCCCTCGGGACTGAGTTCATCTGGATTTCAGGAAGCTCCAAAACCCACCTAAACCTCACCGTTTTTAACGACTCTTTTGCAGAGGGAGACCTTCGCAGAACCTCAGCCCCCACACCATCCTCTGCCTTATACCCAAGGCACTTTCCAGGCCAACTCTCCCTTGCCGTAGGGTTGTCATGACTCAGAATTAAACCTCACCCCAGGCTAAAACAGGCAATGGCAGGGTCTGGATAATTTTCAAGACTGTTTCACCCTCCTGCTCCAGCGTCTGGGACGCTCCCCCAGCCCACACTCCCTGCAGAGGAAGGATGCTGAGATGGCCACCAACTACCTTCTGCCTCTTTACAACCCATCCTCAGGGTCTCTCCAGGCTTTTCCCACACCCTCTCCAGGTATCTCCTTCCCCCAGGTCCATCTGCTTGCGATTTCCAGAGGCTTTCTTCCTTCACACTTACACATCCACATGGGAAAATCACTATATATCTTACCCACGTGGGCTTCCCCTTGCCATCGAAGTGTTGTAGCATCATTCCATCATTGCTGGGTCCTCAGACATTATCCTAAAACATGCAGTCACAGCTTTGGCGAATGGGAGGTGAACAGAGAAAGTCAAAATATTTTACCAAAAATTGAAACCCTCAAACATTTCCTTTTGTTTCAGCATTTGGCTGCAAGCAATATTTAAAGGTTTTTTTTTAAAGTTTTGCTTTTAACTTTAGCATTTTCAGTCTAACCCTTTTAAAGTTTATAATTGTTTAAATAAGTTAAGTTTAATCAAGTTTAAAATTTAGCAGTGTTTTTATTTTAAGGGGGGGGGGGGTAATTTTTTTTATTTTTCCCGTCAATCTGAAATACAGGGCAGAGGGATTTGAAAGGGTTTTCTCATTCCTTTTTTTCACTTCACTGAGAAAAACATTGAGTTTTCAATTTGGCCAACCTGAAGTGAGGTTTAAAGTTCATATTCTTTGTTTCATCAAGAAAAAAAAATCTCAGTTGTAGTTGGAAAGGCCTATCAAGTGCCATACAAAAAGCAGCAACTACCTCGGCAAGATAGACATTCGGTCTGACTGCTTTATCCTCATTTTTCAGATGGAAAAATAGTTGAAAGATTATTAGTTGTAATAGTAGTAGTAATAATAATAATAATAATAATAATAACAACAAAAAATGTCAGTAGCATGTTTGGTGGGGAGAGTCCTCAATGCTTTGGCTAAAACAAGAATAGCTGCAGACAGTTCTTATTTGGTTGCATGTTTTCATTTTGAGTTTCGTTTTTTCTACCACAGAAGACAAGGAGAGAAAATGAGAGTGATGTAAAACCACCAAATGTGACCTTTTCTTATTCTGTTTTAAACCAGAACAGTTTGGTTTTGCTATCAGGAGCTTCCCAAATTCCTAGGAGAAATTCTGAGTTAAATTAGCATTTTTAAATGCTTTTTTTTTTTCACACATTTTCAGGGAAAGCATGTGCTTTTTCACCTGTTCCAGTGTTTGCTTCTACTCGCTCAGTCTGCCTGAACGTGCTCCCCGTTTTGTGACAGCATGTTCCTCCCAGCAGAGCTGGCTTCTGGGGTTAAAAATGCTGCTTGGTTTAAAGACGATCTGTCTGCCGGTGTTGGAAAAGCAGGAGGAAGGGAGTGCTGCAACCTGGAGTCCTGGCATCCAGCCTATCCCTGGCACCCCATTGTATATTCCCCTTTAGGAATTGACAGGCTTCGAACGCTTTTGGTTTGTTTCATCCCTTTTAGCCCACCATTCATAAGTGGCAGGCTTGGATGAAGGATCCATATGCCTACTGTCAGCCATGCTCCAGGCAATCTTTTCCAGGTAAGCTAAAAAACACATTCCGCCCTGCACAAATTATTGACATTTCAACCACGGAGTCTGGATACTCCATTATCTCGAGGTGATGAAGAAGCTGATATATCTGTTAAGGGGCTTTCCACGGTTGGGCTGTAGGAGAAGGGAAGACGTGTTTGATAGTCTGATGTTTTTCCATCCTGCAACCTACTAGCAGTTTTTTCTTTGTTTTTATTTCTTCTGCAGCGTTCATTGCACAGCTCACTGTATATAAAAATAAACAGCCAGTTTCGAAAGCCTGTTACTGAAAAGTAGCATTTAATGGTCTCCAGTGCTTCAGCTGGTCTCCTGCATTTTAATAGCAAGCAGACCTCACTGAATTAGGCAGCCTGGCACGTCTCATACCCCCGCCAGCATACCAGAAATGGATTTCCTGCTATAGACCTTCTCTAGTCTCTGCTTCTCCTTGGCAGGGTGAGACTGGATAGGACTTGGACCTGAGGGCTTGTAATTTCTGCACGGCCCACTGTGATGCTATGGCTTCGCTTGGGTCCACAGAGCAGGAGATCAGAAGAGCCTCAAGCTCATCGAAGGGGAATTTTCCCCATGCCATGATGAGGGCAAGGAGAGAATGGACAATTGCCCTCACCAGTGGAGCGCTGAACCATCCAAATTCAGGGTTTAGTTCTTCACGAACTTCACTTCTGATGGATGAAACGAACACTTCACAACCAGTCCTCCGTGGCCTTTCAGTTTGGGTGAAATAAAGACAGTGGGGCTGGTCCCAGTGCAATCAGTCACAGCCACCTGAACCATCTGTCAGACTGGAAGTGTCTGATAGGTTCTGCTTTGCTGGAAGGAGGTGAGCACATAGTTAAATTTGCTTTTATCCAATCTTCTCGCATGCTTGGAACCAGATTTATAGTGAGAGTGTCCATGTTTAGCAGAACAGCTTTCCTTTGGAGACAGCAATGAGCATCCCAGGGACAGTGAAAAGAAAACTGACAGCTGGAGCTGCTGAGCAGCTAAAAAGCAGATCCTGTTACACTGGGTGAACCCAGCAGGAGCTGAGGGCTTTACAGATCACAGCTGAGCCTCAAGCAGCAACCCCTTTGTGGTGGAAAGCCTGAGGCATGGGGAGATGAAGCATCACGGAGGAGGGTCCAACCTTGAGGGAAGGTCAAGACCCAATACGACCTCAACTGATGCCTTAGCTGCAATGAAAGCCTGAATTTATCCGCAGCTATTTTCTCTCTATTTTATCTCTTATGCCAACATTTTCTTTTAGCTCTTCTCCTTGATTGGAATTTACTCCGGTGTGTTTTGTGGTTGTCAGACAGAGTCCTTTGAGTCTGCATCTTGCTGGGTTAAACAAGCCCACGTCTTCTAATCTCTTCCTGCAAGGAGTCTCCATTCTCCCAGATCCCTTGCACCTCTTCCCTGCATTTGCCCCGGGTCCTTGGCTGACTCCCTCCCCTCTAGTTTTGCAGGAAGGCTGAAGTTGCCCAGAATGGACTACATCTGGGCCAGGTTTGTGCTAATTCCCGCCATCGCCTGGTTGAGATGGGTGGTGGAGGTGGGAAGGAGGGGATTATCCTTTCAAAGTTTCATTCTTTATGAACCCTTTGAGGATTAGTAAAGGTCTCCAACATTACTGTGTGGTTTCCCATGTTCAAGCCATGAGGAAGATGATACCAGCTGTCTCCATTACCCATGAGATTTGTGTTTTCTGGTATTTCTTTAAAAAGCTAGTGCTGGAGTTGAAGGAAATGTCAGAATGGCAGTTCTCATATGAAAATATGTGTATTTTTAGGTTTTTTACTTGCAAAGAAAATCTTGGAATTTCAATCCCTGATTACTCAGGCAGCTAGGAAAGAAAAAAAAAAAAAAAGCTGCTTTTATATTATTCTTTCTATTTTCTTTTCTTCAGATTGCATAATTTCTAAAAAAGTAATGATCTTGAGAGGCCTGACTCCAGATTGCTCACAGTCCCTGGGGTGACAAAGAAAGGATGGGCGGCAGCATGCTACAGTGAGGGGAGCTCCACCAGAACTGGGCTGGGTGGCATCTTGCTGGACTTCCAGCACTGAAGAGGTAGACGGCAAAGCCACACGGATGACCTTCCTCTCCCTCTAGAGTCACTGGGCAGCTCCAAGCCCCGGGACGGATCCAGCCCACCACTTTGAGATGCTGTCTTCAGCTGCAGTGACTCATCCTGACAGGTGCCAATTGTTCTCTGTTGACTGTAGAGGAAGACAATCAATTCAGGCTTTGTTTTCCAGCCTAAAGCCATCTACATTGCGAGCAGATGACTCTTCCCACTGTGTTTTCATTGGCAAACAGCAACCATAAATCTCTTGCTTGTTCAGGGTTTTTTTTCCCCTTTTCCATATCCACCAAATCCTATTTGTCTTTATTTGCTTCAGACAGAAGTACAACCTTGAGTCTGCTCCAAAGGACAAAAAAAGGGGGGATAAAGAGGCTGCTGCCTCCTCCACTGGCTGCTGAGCCGGCCCCAGGCACTCGATCCAGTTTAAGTGCCCCGGCTTCATGCTTTTCATAAACATGGGATTATGCTGTTTCCAGAGAAAAAACACCAAAAGGTCCCATCGTCGGGAGGTAGGAGAACAGATGAATGTCTTTCACACATGTTCTGAGAAGAAGGACCAAGAGGGAGAGGGAGGCCGGCTTTGTGAGAGCTGGGGCTTTCCTCATTTGTGAGGCTGTAATTCTCCACTCCTCCTGGGATGGCAGTCTTTGATGAGGTCTGGACACAAACTGATGGCAAACCACAAGTGAAAAAGGAGGAGAGGATTGAGGAGAGAGGGGGAAAAGATCAAAGAGAGGGGAAAAGCAAGGGGAAGGTAAAGCCTGGCTACACACGGCTTAGAGGAACACTTCTGTTGTCATCAACCAACTGGACCTGTGATTTGAAGGTGTCTCTACTGCCGCAGCCCGGTATGCAACCCAGCTTATCCCTCAGACCAGACTCACCCTCTGTCCACACTCTCAATCTTCAGGCCATTGCTAAAATGTTGCCTGAGCCTGAAAACCACAGCACTCTGGCCATGGGGAGCTGAAACACGGAGAACTTCAGTCTCTTCCCCACGGACTGGGTGGACATGGTTGAGATGAGGGCAAGCCTGGTTCATCCTACCCCAGGCACAGTGTGGACCCTTTGTACTATAGCTGTAGCCCAAAGCATGGACAGAAAGCACATGGTCCTTGAGACTCAGTGGGCAGACATTGCTGAAGACAAGGAGAGAAGAGGCCATGACCACCACAGTGAAACAGATGTGGCTGAGACCTTTCTGTGCCTTAAAACCTTGTGGGCGTGATGGAAAGAGAGCACAAGGCACCTCTCCTTGTCGTAGTATTGATTCAGTTCAAGGTGTGGGACCTTCATTCATCGATGTCCATGGGTTTTTTGCACAATTCTTTCACAACATGGCATGTAGGCAGTACCCTCCAGGCCTGAGGAACCATTTTCTGTCATCTCCTGCCTCTAATCCAGAATGAGAAGGAGGGTAGAGAAGTGACAAAGGCTGTGTTAAACCCTGCAGCACCAATCCTCTTGTATAACTTGTTTTGCAATTATTTAGCATTATATTTGTGACCTAGTGAGGAAAGCCCTTGCTCTGCACAGAAACGCTCAGCCCCACTCAGGGTCCTGTTCTGAGATTCTGCTTTGTCCTGTGGCTACAAGTTCACACGAGGGTGCAAACATGTCAACCTGGATCACAGTCATGTTTGCTTGCTTTCCTTGTTGTTGTGTCTCGGTCATAGCGTCCTAGAGCCATAGTTTGAGGGGAAACGAAATTTTCAGTCCATGTTTTCCAGACTTCTTGATGGGATTCACTTGACCACTGGATCTCATCCATCTCAGCTGGATCCCATCAGCTCCTAAGGATTGAGCACAAAATGACTCCTCCAAGACTGTGAAGCAGGACAAGACACTTTGATATCTTGATTCTGCACCAGCTGAACGCTGCAAATGCTGCAAAGAGGGAATATGGTCCCCACTCCCGATGCTGACCTGGAGGCCAAGGGAGCAGACGGTCTGTCTGCGCCCACTGCCTCGGGCGAAAGACAAGGTTTGGGCAGTGCGACAGTCATTCAATCCTGGCTCAGCAAAGCAGCAGCCACGGCCACCCTTTACTGGGATTATTTTGTCACCTCACAGTCTGGATGATTGTGCATATGGCCTGAAACTAAAGCCAGACATCTAGCACACAGGTAGGGGCGTGTGAGATGTCAGACTGAGCAAATGTCCATGGAAAGAGGGACAAGCACCTACATACTCACAGTAAAATGGGCTGGTTGCTAAACGCATACTGGATGGGGAACAGCTCCCCGCAGACCTGGGAATCAAGGGGACAACGAAGGGACAGAGCACAGAGGAGAGCACAGAGCCTTGGTGGGTTTTCCTAGTGCTGATCACAGTTACTGACCTCAGTATTACCTTGAATTCACCCTTAAATCTCGAGCAAGTAATTCAGCATTGAGAGGGATTAAAACTGGCTCTATTTGCGTTGCAAAACTGCTGCATCTTTCTCTGCAGTGTCCGTCCGTTTGAGCTCTTTTGCAGTCGAGCTTTGGATCTGGGGAGAGCTGTGAGACACTGCCTGGGGCGGCAGGTTGCTGTGGCCAGGATGGATGAACAGAGATGTTAAGCGCCAGATCTTGAGGGCAGAGGCACAGCTGGTTGCTGGAGGTCCTCCAGAGAAGGTGCCAAGGTGGATCTGGCAGCATGGTAGTACCTGTTTGTAAGGTGCCTCTGGGAGCACAGAGAAGATGTATAACCCATAAAACTTAGTACCTACATGGAGAAAAACAGTCATGGTTGAGCTACTGTCTTACTCCAATCCCCATTCAGAGTATTGCCTGAGAGGAATAGACTATTTTAATTTTATGGTGACAGTGACCATTTTTCTGCAGTGCGTATAGCTCCTAGCACCACAGATGCCTGACTCCTGAATGAGCCCCTGGTAACACCAGCATCTTCAGCATTACTGTTTTTCACTGTTATCATAGCATCAATACCTGTAAAAATTATTTTTAAGTACCCAGTAGTTATCACCTCAAATAGTTCTGATCTGGAGCTTTCCAGCAGAAAACCTGGTTAGGGTGCATTTTTGCCTCCTCACCCTACCAGGGACTTGTGCATGACTCAAAGACCTTGGCAGAAACAGTCTCTCACATCCTGAACTTTAGCCCATGGCAGAGCTAAGCCATCCACAGCACGGGAGATGCCTGCTCTCACCCCCGTGCCAATCTCACAGCTTTGCAGTGCTGAGCAAACCATGGACTTCACCAGCAGCACTGGAGAGCAGCTGGACGTGCAGGCTGTTGTTGTCCCAGGGGCTGCAGGAGGAGAAGCTGGGACACCCACCGTGCAGTGCCAGGTAGTCGGTACAACTATACGGCGTTCCCGCTGATGGACGAGGAGCCCTGACACGGCTCCAAGGCAGGGACAGAGCAGCCAGAGAGCCGAGCAGCCCGGGGTCTGCCTGGAGTCAGCCCAAAGGCCAAAGCAAAGACCGAGTTGCACTCAAAGGTAAAAGAAAGTTTCAGGGCACTGAGCCTGCTCTGCTGCAGGCGTGTTTAAAGCATTGGTTATTTGAGGAGGCCGGGAGGTGAATGGGAAAAGCAGATGGGGCAAAAAAAGCTCATTATCCTTCTGGAAGCTGACGCACGGCAGAGACGAAGACGCCGTAGTTTCACGCCCCATTGCTTGGGCGTCTCCATCCTCGCTCGGTGCAGAGCAGAGCCCAGAAGGCACGATGCACAGATCACCACAGATCACCCCCCGAGTGCATGATGTTTGGCGTGTCTGGGATGAAGGCAGACTGCAGCAACACGGACAGGGCTGGCGGCTGTCCCAGCAGTGATGGCACGATGTTATCCATGGAGAAGACTGATAGAAAGCTCAGGCTATCAGTCCACAAGCTCCAGAGCCAACAGAGCAGCCTTTATACTCATCATAACCCCCTCTGTGCTTGCCTCTACCAGGGAGGACATTCCAGGACCAGTAACACCCTTCTATGTCTGGGAGTGATTTAAGGGGTTAGACCTCAAGTTAAGACTGAAATGAGTTGTGTCACTCGAGGCCAGGGCTATCTCTACCTTCCCATCTGAAGATTAATGGACTTGGGGGCCAGGAGGCCACAATGGTCTTCCCTACAGATCATCCCGATAGGTCAACTCTCCTGGCCTCCATGCACCAGGCGTGCTCCCGTCCTGTCAGCAGGTAATGAGCAAAACCGATCGCAGACCCCGTCCGCAGGGGTTAAACCAACAAACACAACCGCAAGCGGCTTCGCAAAGCATTTTTACAGCAGCGCCTTGACCTGGTCCCCTCCCCTCGTCCTCCTCGCCCCTGCACCACCTCCCCCCCCTCAAACCACTTCGCTGCAAGCCACCCTTCTGGGTGGAAACCTCTCTCTTCTGAGCAAATAAGACCAGGCAATGCATACAAAATTGTTATTATTGAAGAGAAAAATCAGTTCGGCTCTTTTGCTAGGTTTTTCTGAACGTGCCAGCGAACCTGCTGGAGGTTGAGGGAGTTCAGCCCCTATCCGGGGTGGCAGCTTTCCAGCTCCTCGTCTCGCTGCCCTCCAGCGGGGCTGAGCCCAGGCAGTGTGAAACACAACGGGGTGTTGTCAGGGTGTCCCCAAAGGAGCTCGCGCACTTCATAACTCCAGCCTTAAATTATACACAACATCAAGTTCGAGGCCGAGGAAATAACAGAAAAACAAGCATCACGAAAGCGTTCAAGCAGCGGAACATTTTGCAATTAACTTTTGCACGCACCCGTGCACGGGCAGGCGCAGGCATGCAGGCAAGGCCCATCCCCTCGTCTCCTGCCGCCTGCTCCTCCTCAGCAAGGACCATCTCTCTCATGCCTTCACCTTGGTGACACGGTCTGGGACTTCCCACTAATGTGTGGGGTACAAGAGGCTGCGGTGGGGCTGGGCAGACTGGTATGGACAATGCCAGCTCAGAGGGCCTGCTCAAACCCCTGCGTCTTCCTCAGATGAAGTCTAGGACATTCGGGTCTCCTCATCCCCTGCCTCCCTAGATCCCAGGCACCATCCCAAAAAGTGATGGAGGGGGTCTCCTGCGCCAAAGCAGGCAGCGCCCACCCACGCCCTTCCAGAGCAATGGAAAGGCATTTGGGGATTCAGGCACAAACAGCCCCAATCTCACCAGCAAATCTCTCTGCATACCTGGAGCATCTCCTTGACGCATGAACCGCTCCAAAAAGGTATCCGAGAATTAATCCTCGGGTCATTCCGGATGATGGCTGTGTTGGCCAGATGAGTCCTTCCCTCTAGGAAAGAAACAAATCCAGACCCAAAAGGACTTGCTGCTTTTTGAGCAAAGTCCAGAAATGGGAAGAGGAGCAGAGACAAGCAGGGGAAGGCCCTTCACTAGATCCAAGAGCCAGCGGGGCCAAGTCCTGAGAATATCTGGATATTCACATTCCAGCAGCTCAGGCCCATCCTAATGTGCATCCATGTGCGTACATGCTCGGAGCAGCCGGATGGGGTGAACTCCTTCTGCCTTCCCCGCTGCAGCAGGAGGGTGAAATCTGTGGGATTCTTTTGCCCTCTCCCATTCCCCAGCCATCCATCTCCTCTCCAGCCACCCCTGGCTTTCAGTGGGCATATCTTGAGTGTTGAGGTTTATAAATGAAGCGGGCATCAACCTCTTTGCGAGTGACTCACCAGGAAAATGCTGGAGGTTGGCTCCCCAAAGCCAAGGCAGCACGAGCTTCCCATGGCTCCTTCACCCACCCCACTCACATGCGTGTGCCTCCTCCTGGCCTACAGGACGCTCCAGATCACAGATTAGCCTTGTGAGCCAGGGCACACAGTCTCCCAGCTCATGGGACGAGGTGTGTGACCCCCACATAAATCCTGCACGGTGTCACGGATCAGGGGACCGGTGAGGAGAGCACCGGGGAGCATGCACATATCACAGCTGGGTCATTTCACTATTCTGCAATGCAGTGTCTCACGTGCAAAATGCAACTGGCAGAGGTACGAGCGGCTGCATTACCTACGAGCATTGCCACCCCAGTCCCACATCTGTCCTCCCTTCTCCATACTTTCCATTCTCTCGTCCTGCTTCTGCTCCTCTGCAGCAGCAGCAGAGAGGCGAGAAAAGAGGAGCACAGCAACTGCCGTTTCCCCGTCCTGTTCCTTCCAGCTGTATTTTTGCGTTCCCATACCGAAGAGGGAAGGTGCCGTAATTTCATTAACACAAAAAAACACACCAGGAAGAAGGAGGGTTCAGAGCATTTCATTTGTAACCACAGTTGTTCCTTCCAGCTGTATTTTTGCGTTCCCATACCGAAGAGGGAAGGTGCCGTAATTTCATTAACACAAAAAAACACACCAGGAAGAAGGAGGGTTCAGAGCATTTCATTTGTAACCACAGTGCATTTTGCATTATTGTATATAAGGCATAGACAGGTGATACATACATCTTCCAGCCATTTCAAACCCCTGAATAACAGGGAGCCACAGGGAATACTTTATATAGGTCCTACCTCCTGGGTGGCTTTGGTGGAGAGGCATAACCAAGCTACAGAGGGCCCACAGTCAGGCAAACAGATGGATGTGGCTGTTCAAGCAGCAATGCAAATGGGATTGAGTCGGTGTTTTCAGACGCTCAGACTTGCTTTTACCCACCACAGTCCCATGGAGTCTTCTTGGCATGAAAATTGGCCCTGCAGCCTGGACTGGGAGCACGGAGGGTTGCATGCAGGGGTGTAACCCTTTCCTTATCCTTAGGCAGTTGGATGCCCTGGATCCTGCTCTCCCATCACGTATGACCCATCCTTGTTTGTCAGGGAAGAGCTGCTGGTAAGTGCTGGGGAATAAAATATGGTTTCTCACTGGGAGAGGCTCCGGAGAGGTAACACATGAATGTGTTTTGGCAGGGTTGCTTGTCTCTGCTGCGATAGACAGTGGTTGTTGTGATAGGATGGGTGATGAGCATCCAGATATAAGCAGTGTTTTGCATTCAAGCATGGGTCACTCATCCCTTTGGGGCTCTTGGCACCAAGATTTTCTTTCTGAGATAGGTAGAGGTCACAGAACAGTAATGCCGAGATGGGAAATTTCACGGTCTCTGCAAACCGAAGCAAGGAAGCGATATAATGGGCCTGCCTTCCCACTGGGGATAGGAGAGCAAGGCATGCCAGCACTCAGCAAGATATGCGGACACCCCCCCGGCAGAGCTGGCTCATGGTGGAAGAGGTGCAAGGACCAACCACACCAACGTTTTCATAAAATACAAAACCCAAAACTCATTAAGGTGCAAACACAAGCAACATTTGTCCTCAGCTCATCAGATCCTCAGGGAGAAAGCATCACGGAAAATTTGACCAAGACCTGGTAGTTTGATAATAAATGTGGGTGTGGATGTGAATGAGGTTGGGAGGCTTCTAGGGAAAAAACAAACAAATGCAAAAACGAAGCATTTAACTGCGCCGGTAAAATGAAATACCCACCCTGGGGTATGCAAGCCCAAAGCCAACTTCACTGCTCAAGATTTTGGGAGAGGGATGCTGGATCAGCCAAACCTCAGCTTCAAGGACAGGTTTTTATAGCTGCGTGTTCTCCATGTCAAAGACACCGTCTTCACGCATGGCAGCGAGCTGCCCTCTGCAATCTGGGTGCTGTTACAGTACTGAGTAACAAGGGAGTTAATGCTCAACGCATTACATCCCAATCCAGCAAAGCAATTAGGCGTGTGCTTTTTCCCCTGACTTCTGCTAATCTCAGGCTTAAGTGCCTTGCTGGAGCAGGGCAGGAGCTTACATTAGCACAGTTTGTCCTGAGAAACTCTGATCCCCCAGGATCACTTTTCACTGCTACTTGCTCTCACATGTCGCGCTGAGTAACAACAGCTCCAGGGGACAAATGAAACCGAGGAAGACATGTTTTTTCAGTGGGGAAAGGTCCATTTATCATCAAAGGGACCGTAGCAAAAGCCACGTGGTGCCGGAGCAGCAGGACAGCTGTCTCTCAAAGGGATATTTGCTTTCATGCTTGATGCCCCTCTTCTGGGAGATGGTTCCTTGCAGGATGAGTGGATGCAGGATGAAAATTTGACGGTAATGCTGTTTTGATTAGCATCCTCTCATGACATGAGCCAGCGCTACAAAACACTAGAAATCCCCTTAGACCATACCGCTCCGTCTGATTGCAGCGGCAGAGAGACGGACGGACAGGAGGAGGGAATAGAAAACAGCAGAAATGTCCCAGCACTGCCACCCCAGTCCTGTCACAGCTGCCACGTGCTCTGTGGGAGGCTGAGCAAGACCTGCAGGATATGTCTCATAATAATCTGTTTGCAAAGCAGAAAGCAAACAAGCCTGCTTCCAAAGGTGCAGGTTATCTGCCCCATTAGCGCCCAGCAGCAGTGAGTTTCACGGCTTACGTTGCAGTCTGGTTTGTACTGTTTTGCTTAAGCATGTTTGGGAGCGCGGGAGAAAAAAAGACTAATGCATTCACCGAACTGTGGCTGCAGGGGTGGCGAAGAGCGGGAGAGGAGAAAAGCAAAGGCCACGCGCACTGCTTTGCTCCTGGGATTGCTCTCAGGGTAGGGCTCAGCCCGACTCCGCTTTCTGCCACTACAGCACTGGTTTTGAAGGGAGGCATGTGGGACTGTAGAGGTGAAAGAGCAGCTCAGAGGGAAAACAAGCTCCAAAAAACGTGAGCCAGACTGTGCAGTCCTTCATGAGCGCAAAATTCAATGGGAGTTTTGATTTAGCCATTACCACCAACTCCTGCCTAGGTTTTGCATCTCAGCCTTTTCCCTGGATCCTGTATCCTGTGGTTTTTGCTCGCTTTGGAAAGGCAACGTATCAGCCCAGGGTTTCAGGCTGTGCAGCACATTTTGTCTTCAGTAGACTTTATACATATATAAACCACATAATACACATTGCACAGCAAAGGAAAACTGAGGCTTGTTCAGAGTGCAAAGAAAAGCATGCTCAGAACCTGAGAGATTTTGGCTTGCATGTGCTGCTTACGCCAGCAGCCCGCGACTCCTCCGCTAAGGTCTGCAACATGTCTGTGCGCTCACAGGCTGCACATGGAAAGGTCCTTTTCTCCCCCACCCTCTTCAGTTTTGCACTGGTATTCAAACTTTACAAATCAGAGCAGCTTAACAAGAAAAAAAAAAAAAAACCCACAAAAAAGAAAAGAAGACAGACAAGGAAGTAAAATAAGAAATATTTCAGAGTAGGTGTTATTTACGTGCTGCTTCCGAGGTGAGTGCTGTAGGTGGGATTCTGCATACTGCATCAGGGTAAGTTGTATCTTCATTTTGGCAGCAGCCTAGGGCCTGAGAGAGGCTGTTCCTTCTCCGTCTCCATCTGCTGATGTGATCCAGTGCAGAGCCACAACTTCTTTCCAAAACCCCCAGGCAGGCACCGGACCTTTCAGGTGTTTTCCAGCACAGCTTCAGTTGAAAGGTTTCACCAGTTTCATAGCAGCATAGTTCTAGAGGGACGGAAAAACGAGGGAAAGAAAAGCTCATTTGAAGCAGGTACAGCAGGGCGACGTGTGGAGGTTAACGCATTTTTTGGGGCACGGCGCAGAACTGCAGACGGGGCTGCATTCAGGGCAGGCACGACGGCCAAGCTCCCAGCCCCAGCCTGCAGAGAGAAGCAAGCAAGAAGTGCATTCCCGCTAGCAAGGATGGTAGAAAGCCCAAGACACGTGGGAAAACCGGTCTTGCCTTCTTCCAGTACTGGTCACAAGTACCAAGCAGCGAGCACAGGAGTCACTCCTGGACTTCGATTGCTGCTTCCATCAGTTTTTAAGATAAATTTCCCCCTCTTCATACCCTTGTAAGAATTTTGGCACCTCCCCACCAGCACCATCCCAGTGCCCACATGCCTTCTTGCAGGCGAGGAGACACGTCCAGCTCCTTGCTGAGTTGCTCCAGCCTCTCCCTCTCCTCTGGATCCCGGTGCCCCTTCCCCTCCGCTCTCTTTTCGTGCTGCTCCCCCACAAACCCCGAGGCTGTATTCGCTACCCAAGCCCTGACCTCGCATCCTTATGGCTCCTTCTCCCCACGATCCCCCCAAAACTGGTGATCCCACCCGCTCTACCCGTTGGGTTGGACCCCTTGGAAACGGGCCCTGGCCCCGGTCCCCGAGCATCCGCCAAGCTGTGCCATGACGTTTTCTGGAGAGCGCTGCTTTCCACGGGCCAAAACCTGCAGCCAGGATCATGCCAGCAATCAGCCGGTCTGAACAGCAAGAGGATGGCTCTTGAGCCCTGCCCCATCCTGATTTAGTTTCTTAGTACAAACCTAGCCTGCAGGTCCACGGACTATCTCCAAAGAATCTGCCAAAGGCAAACCTATTGCTGAATTTTTTTTCTCTGCCTTGTCTGCATCCCTTAACGCCTCAGCCATCTGTTTCAGCATCAGCATTTGGTGTGGGTTTTGTTCCTAAGAGCAGACACCCCGGGCAAGACCTTCCTGTCCCTGTTTTCTGGGATCTCTACTGTTATTGCACGGTGACGTATGGGGCTGCCATGGAAAATGAGGTGTCACAATATTTTAGCCTATTATACGTGCAGTTCCTTCCTGGAAAGAAGATGACAGCGCTGTGAAAAAGAATAAGCTGTGTGAACGCTGCTTATCAAGACCACGATGAAAATACAGACGAAGATGCATGCTTAGGTCCTTTGGAAAGAGCTATATTTAAAGTAGCTCTGATTCAAACCCCCACGACCACATACCAGCCTGTTTGGAAGTCCCTCCCAAGCATATTGAATTTAATTGGTACAGGATGTTCTATCACTCTGTCACTTTAAAAAAACAACTTTGGAAACAAAGCATAATGCTAGTTACCGGCAAGATCTTTGGAGGAACGGGGCAAAAAGAAAAAAAAAAAAAAAAACACAACAGAAGTAAAGTCTGACCAAAGGCATCTTGATAAATTACAACGTGTAGCAAATTATAAGGCAGTTTGCCAACTGAGGATTTCTAATAATGTCATAAATCAAGCAAGCAAAGTTAGGGCAGTTTACCAGGAGTCATTAGAAAAGCCTCCAGTGACATATAACCTTCGAATTAATTATCCATCCATTTGTCTTTCAGAGTCTATCCTCCAAAATACTCCTATTTTTTATGATTTGACTGGTTGCATTCTGGAGGGTAGCAAGTTTTCTGTCCAGCTATGAATTTGTATTAACGAAGTGTTGAAAGCCAAGCAGGATTATCAATCAGCGCAGAAAGTGAGTTGTAATTAGAATTAATGGCAATGGAAGCAACGCTGGGCTTGCAGAACACAAACAGAGCTTTAAAAGGTAGTAAACATTTTCATGGTGCTGCAAAGCAGAGCTGACTCCAGCTGGAAGTAGCGTTACATTTTTCTATGGTGGTAGCCACTAAAATCTTTACAATAATCACTGCTTCGGGGAGATAACTTCAACGTTACGGATGCAGAAGCCCAGGCTGGACTTTTATAACCTTTTCTTCTGAGCTTGTGTCTAGCCCAAGACTTCCACTCAACCGTTCCCACAGCAGAAGGCAGAGCTCTTCTCAGCTATGGCAATGTCGGATGAAAAGTCTATCAAAGTCACTGGACCTTTCCAAAAAGCCCCACAGCATGCCATAAATGAGCACTGCTGGACAGGAGCATGGGGTGGAACTAGAGCATATCTTGTAGAAAGACATTCAATCTCGATACGTGGACGCCTCGAGCAACGATGAATTTACCACAACCTTTGGCAAATTGTTGCAATGGTTAATTACCCTTCGTCTCAAAAATTAGCATCCTATTTCCACTGGAATAGTTCCTCTAACTTCAACATCCAGCTACTGGATCTCATTATACTTTCGTCTGTTGTTTAAGGAGTCTTCTGATGTCAAGTTAAATCTAAGGACTGTCTGAGGAAATCATATAGGAAATATCCAGGGAATGCTGTTCCCAGAGTCCTTGTACAGACCATAATGACAACCACTCTGCAAAGAAAGCCAAGGCAAACCAGTGAGTAATCTGACACTAAGACTGGGTGGAAGAGCCCAAGTAAAAAAATGAAGAACCTCAGAATATCAGATTTTCAACATTTTTTCCCATTTTTGTAAAACTAGACAACTTTTTTTATGGAAATTTGCAATACCATGCAGTTTTCCACCCAAAATCAGAAAGCTTTTCAGTTGGAAATGGCCTCTCACCCACTAAAACGAGTTGCTCTGTAAACAGTTCCGCTAATGACGACTGATTCCTTATGGACTTGTGCCTAAATTTCCCATACTGCCATACTCCCAGCTCCCCACGGATCCTGATGAACCTCCTCTTCATCCCAAAGCACTTCCAGACCCTTCCCCACTTCTACAGATCTCCCCCTGCTCCTTCCAGGGACCCCAGATCCCACCCAGGGCAGTCACAGCACATCCCCTGGCTGGAAAACAACTGCTGGTTGCACAAAGCTCTCCTGGGAAAGAGACTTTGAAGAGGACCCGAGAGGAGGAATGGGAAGATCTTTATTCCAGCCCATGATCCATCACACATACTCCGTGTCCTGAGGACAGCGGAAGCACAAAGGCACCACATCTTCAAAGGTTTCTGATTCCACAAAGTAGCTCTAAAGGCTATTTTGCAGAATATTCTGCAACATAGTCTTTAGAAAATACTTCCCTGGGGAGTAAAGTATCTCTTGACGGGTATTCTGAACAAGACCAAGACATCAGCTTCTTCATTCACTGAAAAGCCTGAGCTTTTGGGAACCAATGTTTTTGGGCACTACGGTTGGGAACCACAGACAGCCCTTCGCTGTTTTGGGTGGCAGCACACAGCTTTCGAATGGGACATTTGCTCTTACTCTCCAGCTACTCTGACCACAAAGCTGGGACTGTGGTTGGAAGCTTTCAGCACTATATGGGCAATAAGAATAAATCCAAAAAATCCCATTTTTAGACTGAGAGCCAATGGAAATGCTCTTGGTTCATTTTCAGGTGAGATTCCTGTCTGTCTGGGATGGAGGGTGACTTCTGCAGGGTTAGCTTAGCTCATGGGACCATTAGTATCCCAGGGCATATTGCGGATAAATATTTCTCAGGTAAAAGATATCCTCCTTCGGTGTCTCAGGCAGAGTCCAAACAAGACAAGATTTGGAGCCAGGGCTCAGACTTCTCTGGCAGCATCTGGTGCATGGTACACAACACTCCCAGGTGGAGAGGCTCTATGCAGCAGGCAGGGCATTCAGGCTGCAGGCAGGGCATTCAGGCTGCAGGCAGGGGCATTCAGACTGCAGGCAGGGGCATTCAGGCTGCAGGCAGGGGCATTCAGGCTGGCAGGCGGGGCATTCAGGCTGCAGGCAGGGGCATTCAGGCTGCAGGCAAGTCCCAAGGCTCCTGCTGAGCCAAGGACCGGCTGCTGAAAAGCAATGACTGGAAGGACCCTGGAGGTCCCAGTGGAGGTCCCAACAAGCAGAAAGCTGTGAATGATCTCTTCGTGCAAGACCATAGCAAAAAGGACAACAAAAGTAGGAAAATAGTAACTTCACCTCTGCATGCACCACTCACCATCCCTGTTCCTTATCCTTTGCCTGCTCAGACTGATGGTCCATGTGCCCTAATGGGATTCCTTTGAGGTTTCCCTCCCATCACCCATGAGCTATCCCTTTTCCCAGGATGAGAGGGGCAGAACGCACACAAAAACCCTCTACCTGCATCATAGGACCTCAAAACTGCCCATGTAGTGGCAAGATGATGTATACAGCACTAAATGAAGCAAGGCCCTTATTTTAAACAGGACCTGATGGTGCTCCTGGCACGCAAATCAGAACAGAAGTGAGGAGGGATTGTTTTTCCATGCATTTAATCAAGGATGTAATGGTGAGCCCTGCCAAAGGTCAGGATGCCAAGGGCATCCTTCATAGCGAACCATCACCAGCACGATTGCCAAATTTAGTGCCTGATGAAACGAGAAAGGAACTAAATCTCCAAGTAGATACAGAACCAGTGACCTCAAAAATCTAGGGGAAGCTGGCCAAATACATAAAAACAGAAGAATTCCATGAAACATGGCCTTATTTTTTCGAAATATGACTAAAAATTGACCCGACCAAAATGAAATTAAATACAACAACATTTAGCTAGGAAACAGGGAAAAATCCCAAGTAATAATGAGTGTAAATCAATATTTATAGTTTGCGAATTTTTTCTCCTCTCAGTGTTGTTTTTATATGATACCACTGGAACGAATGCAAAGCCACTTGCATCTTCAGGGAAACACTGAGTTCTTCTTGGTCGAAAAGACTTGGTTTCTGCTACTTGACATCAAGGGGAGTCTCCAAGAATGGCTCCGAGTACAGGGCAGGGAGGAGGCAATGCAGCACAAATCTGCACTTGCACAATTATTTCCTCCTTCATACTACTTAGCACCTCCGGAATTGTTTCTCCAGCAGGAGAAGTATCCCAGCCCTTCCCATGGATACGCAGACAGAGGGATGGGGAGAGCCATGATCTAATCCCATCCTCTTTTTTTCTCGATGGGAACAACCGAGCATGCACGACTTCAAATCATCTGAAAGTGATTACAATGACGAGGAGAAATTCCACACCTCGCTTTTCGGTTGCACATTGCAAGCACACAAAGCCATCTGCAAAAGGCAGCCACGTTCTCTCACATGAAGTTATAAATTACCCCAATGAGTTCTTTTCTTTAAAAAAAAAAAAATCATATACAAGAAGCAGAATTTGTTAAGTGCTGGGAAGAGAGAGGCGGGTCATTTTTCTTATCAGTCTGGGAGGAGGGGAAATGGCATCCAAGAGCCAGCATGAATTATTCCAGTGCTGTAGAAACAGAGGAGGATACAAAAACCCATCCCAAGCCAAACTGGAAGGCCAGGGCTCCATTATTTATTTAATTTTTTTTGCCAGTGGAACTGACAGTAAGGCAAAAAAAAGCCACTTTCTTGATGAATGAGGTGAAAACTCTCCCCCTCATTTCAGACATTACATTGGTATAAAGCGCTCCAAGCCTTGACGACAAGAGACGGGGCTGCCCGAACGCCTGCATCTTTAAACAGTTACAGACCGATGTGGTTTTTGCCACTGCTCAGTCCTGTAAAATGGCTGCACTGCTAATGAGGCTGCATGTTTGTCGGGGATTTTCCCACCAGCCCTTCAACACCTCCAATATCAGCTGCTCAAACCTCTTTGAAACCAACCAATTAACCTCAGCATCATTAAACACGAATTGAAACATGGGCACAAAGAGGTGGCACCTTGCGGTGAGTCTGCAGCAGAGACCAGAAACACAGACTCTCTTTTTGACCCGTCATGGTCCACCAGGTTGTTCCTCAGGGACCAGCATGGGACTTTGCAGCCACGTGCTCTGGGACCATCTCTGCCAACACAGAGGCTGGTCAGCCACAGAGACCTGGGGGAAGACCTAAGACCTTAGTCAGCTCCCTTGCCCTCTCCTGCACCCATCGTACCGGGAAGGCGTAGATGAAGATCCCCAGGAAGAGCAGCAAAACGAAGAGCACGATGGCCAGGATAACCACCCACTTGTACCGCCGCCACAGGATGTACTTCAGGGTCTTGTACGGGGAGGTGAACCACAGGAAGGAGGTCTCGGGGCGCCTGGAGCCAAAGAAAGTTGAGGTCACTCCTGAGTTTCACAGTAGTTTCACCCTCCTGGATCCCCAACCCTGCTGTAACAAGCTGGCTGCTCACCCTGCAAACCCACATCCTTCTGGGTGGACCATGTCACATGCCCTCCTCGGTGGTCCAGACCAGCCTCCCAGCCACCCTGGATAGTCTCAGCTCGTACAATCTGAGCTTCAATCGGTCAGAAACGGAGCCTACACAGGAGCAAGCCCATTGCAGAGGGCAGACCTCAAACTGGGAACCCAGATTTTCAGTTTGCTCCTTGAGAACTCTGTGCCCCAGTGGTTACTTTTCCATTCAAGATGCTCTTACTTGGGGTCCTCCAGCTTGGGGTTCATATTTGGCTCGTCCCGACCCATGCCAGCTGGCCGCTCTTCATGCTCTTGTTCTGCCACAATTTCCAAAGTCATTTCCAATTTGCCCTGTGTGGGTTAAACAAAAACAAACTTATAAACAAAACCAAACAAACAAACAAACAAAAAAAGAGAGGTGAGAAATGAATGTGTGATGCAAAATACTGATCGGGGAAAGAAAAACTGCTTTGAGCATAACCCAACCCCTACCAACAAGGACCACAAGGAACCCAGTAGGAGTGGATTTCATACAGATCCTTCACCTGCCCACTACAACGTTCTCAGCAGATACTCCAGGACATCTCAAATGTCACTGACACCCAAGTTTAGGCAACCAACCCAGGGGTCTTTTGTTGAATAACTTAATTCATTGCCTGGACTCCTTTACCTGTATTGAACAGTCGCCAAAGACTTTAACAGGAGCCCAGACACTTAGGTTTAAATATATCAGTCTGACAGCTGAAACCTTTCTCTGGTACTTGTCACAACACAATATCATTAAGCATAGATATGATACAGAGTCAAATTAGGTGGCATGTTCTAAAAACCACAGCAAAAATCCCGCAGAACAAATTATTTCTTCTGAGGCATTTGCATGGTGCTGGACAAATCCTGGAAAACATCCAGCTGAGAAAAGCTGGTCCAGTTTGAAAAATTTGCAGCCCAAGATTATATTTCTTGCCCTGACCATGGCATCCCACATGTGCTTGGCCCAGCCACGTCCCTCCTCAATGCTTTGAGCAAGTCCCCCAAGAGAAGATGTGAAGAGGCCACCTTACCGCCAGAATCTTCTTTTGATCCTGCTCAGCAACACAAGGCCACCATCCCTTGACAGTTTTCTGCTCAAAGAGTGACACGAAGCGACTTGAAGACAAGGTCTCATCCACTAGCTCTAAGGAGCACTTCTCAGCGGTCTTGGCAGGTTTGGGCATCCTGTTGAGATCCATCTGAATGGAGCCTGCAAGGAGGAATGTTACTGGGAAGACATCTCGGTGTAACAGGTCCTTAAAACGTGGACTGTTTCTCTGAAAAAATATTCACTGTGGCACCCTCCTGACCTCAGGGAGCTTGGTCAGACACCCACACAGCAAGGGAGAGAGCGGGCTCAAGTGTAGCCCTATTTCCAAGCATACCACTAGTTTTAGCCAGTGGCTCTTCCTAGGAATTGAGCTCTTGGCATCACCGTTGTGCTTAGGAAGACCTGAGCCATGAAGTCCTAGAAGAGGCTGCAAAATGTCCGCTGACTTACACAGCTGTAACATTGGATCATTTGCACTGAAGTCAGCCAGGCAGGCTGAGATTTTTATTGAAGACTGAGAGATTTAGGTGAAACTCAAATTGTACACACCCACAGCCCAGTCAATATAAGAGCACTGGGCAGGAGGCCTGCAGATCTCCAAATAGGTTATTTTATTGCCCCACCCGGGTCAGTAATTGCAGCAGACTAAATATGAAGGATTATCCCACAAAACTGATAGCTTCCTTTGCAGAGTGATCCAGTAATTAGCACATTTATCTAGCCTTTAGGAAATCTGAGCTCAGTTCTCCAAGCGTTAGCTGAAAGTGCCTGTATTTAATTTACATTGCTACACTAATTTACCTTATGGTTGGGAACGGCCAAGAACATACCCAGGGTCTGATCCTGTGCCTCAGCTGAGGGACAACAGCTTTTTACACTGCTGTGGATGAGTCACATTCGGTTTCGTGCTTGTATTTGTAGCTTTTCTGTGCCACAGATTCTTGCAACCAGTGACAATAACAGCAGAAACCAGGTTTGTTGTGAAACACTTTTGAGGTCCATTGATGAAAAACGCTTTACAAAAGCCAAAGACCACTTTTATTTGACGGAATTTGCAAAAAAATAATGTTGGCAGTCAAGAGTTCATGATGTGCGGAGCCAGAACTGGAAAACACACCTCGGAGAGGTTACTTCGGCACTCAGCTTACGTAATTAATCAAAGACAGGATTTAACAGGATCCTGATCATCCTCAGTGAAGCTTTTGATGTTTGAAATTTTTTTAGTGGCAAAAACAAAGATAGAACAAGATCCAACAAATGCTGGAGTCTCCAGCTTCTACACCGATAATCTGCTGCATGGCTCTGATATCTTTCCTATTAGAGGTTTTTGCTTGATTTTTTTCTTGACCTAAACCTAGATTTTTGAGGATGATTAAGGAGGCTAGCACTGAAAAAGGCATTGAGCTGTGTTGCTGCCTAAACATCCCAGGCAGGGCAAGGCCGGTCAGTGATCGTGCCTGGTGACCTCAGCTCAAACACACGGTTAGCCCTGATGAGCACATTTCAGCACAGACTCAGCTGAGTCACGGAGAACTGGGACCTTCCTGGAAGGTGGTGGCTCTGCTGGATTTGATGATGCTCTCAACAGTATGTCAGCCCAGGAATAGGCTGCTGCAAGCTGAGACTGGAAATCTGCCTAATACAAACCACTTATCATCAGTCCTGAACTTACGCTGACACTGAATCCTGTTCAGTGGCTTAAACTGGTCTTATTACACTTTCTTCATATCCTGAAAGAATTCAGTAACTTTTTCCTTCCTGTCTGCATCAGCAGAAATGGAGCCAAAAAACTCTCCTGACTTACCCAAATAGTCATCAAAAGAGAACTTGTCATTGTCCCAGATCTGGAAGATAAGCTGCGGTGGAATCTTGTTTTCTGTCTTGTCCAAGCTCCAGAAGTGCTCCTACAATCACACCAGACAAAAAAAATAAACCACAAGGTAAAATAAAAGGCTCGTTAGAAGAAGTGGGCAGAGCCTGGCCACTCTCATCTCACAGCAGTGGAAATCCTGTAACATAATGCTCTTGGCTTGTCCTGCTCCAGTTCTGTGGGGCCAAAGCCACAGGAGGACACTACTGGCTCTGGCCAGTTCTTGGACAAGGATGCTCAGTGGAAAACTCAAGAAGCTTCTGGAAGTTGGGTTGGTATCAATTTGTACCTTAATTTAGTGACAATATTTTAGCAAACAGGCACCATGAGCTTGCGGATAGGATCTTTTGGAGTCACAGCATCATATTTGCATGATTTAGCCTGAGGGTGACTCTCCAAGGTGAAGAGAGCAACCAGTGTTGAGTGCTAGTGCTGCCAAACTTCACCTTCCTCTCAATTAATGGAAAAATATAGGAATAACACTTAAATTAGCATTTATGGTAGGCAATTAAAATACATCCCCTCCCCTTCTGCCCATCTCTCACCCCAGCTCTGCCAGCAGCCAGAGCCCTGCAAAAGTCTGGATCTACCACTGCTCTGGTCTGCTGTCCAGTGTGTTATAAGTAGTTTGTGTGCAGTTGGCCAACTCGCAACCTGCAAACTCCTGTACCACCTGTAGGTAGCCTGTGGCTCCCACGTTTACTTACTAAACATGAATATGTAAAGAAAGAGACTGGTACTTTCATAGCAGCTCACTGTGTGGTGGGTTCCTCAGTTCTCAAATGACTTCGTTCATCTTTTCTGCACGTCTCCCAGGTTTTCATTCTCAGGACAGGTGAATGCTAGAGTTGGACATGGTATCGCAGTAACTCTGCTGCTAATATTACACTGGGCTGCTTGCCAAGCCACAAAGTGTGATTGCCGTATCTATTACTACATCCAAGTTCAAGAAAGGAGAGATTCAGAGCACCAGCAAGCCACAATGACCAATGCCTGGCCCCCTGTACAACTAATTGAGCGGTGGCACTGTGACACTTTATTTCAGTCCTTATAACGTGAGATCTGTCACTGTCTATATGCCCTCCTCATTTCATAGAAATCGTAGAATCATAGAATCCTTAAGGTTGGAAAAGACCTCTAAGATCATCAAGTCCAACCGTCAACCCAACACCACCATGCCCACTAAACCATGTCCCTCAGCGCCTCATCTACACGTCTTTTAAATACTTCCAGGGATGGGGACTCCACCACTTC
>NW_009203660.1:4603-32745 GCF_000690835.1 Fulmarus glacialis | reverse complement strand
CTCCCCTCAGCCTCCTCTTCTCCAGGCTAAACAGCCCCAGTTCCCTCAGCCGCTCCTCATCAGACTTGTGCTCCAGGCCCTTCACCAGCTTCGTTGCCCTTCTCTGGACACGCTCCAGCACCTCAATGTCCTTCTTGGAGTGAGGGCCCAAAACTGAACGCAGGATTCGAGGTGCGGCCTCACCAGGGCCGAGTACAGGGGCACCATCACCTCCCTGCTCCTGCTGGCCACACTAGTTCTGATACAGGCCAGGATGCCGTTGGCCTTCTTGGGCAACTGGGCATTTCTATCAGATGGGCAATATTTTACCTATTCCCTGCCACTAAAGCTGCTGTGACAACCTGTGGAAAGGTTTTGCAGCAGTCCCAGAAGCCTATTTGCAAAGCATCTGGAATGAAAATTACACCGTGAGCATCCCCTGTGATTACTACCATTTACCAAGCTCCTGTGCAGTGCAGGAGCTGTCATCCATCAGTTCTGCAAGCCGGCCACAGTAATAAGGAATAGCCACTGCCTGGGAGACAGCATCCGTATGGGAGCTCAGCAGTAGAATGAGGCAGCAATTTCTGCTTTCTGGAGAGGAGATGATTTACAAAACACTCACCCATGAGAAGTTTGCAGCTGCAGCGGCCCAGTTACTACAGTGGATAAGCAAGGCAGATGGTCTGCCTTCAGTATAGTCAGACCAACACTCCCCAAAAAGCCAGTGAAGGGGAACATTTAAATTAGACTTCTCTAACAAGGAAGGTTTGAATCCCATTACTGTGACAATGAGCTTGCGGCCACATCATTATAATATATGGTGGATATGTGCCCATGCCACAAAATTTGCTATTTATGTGGTTGCAGCCAGTAATATTTCCCAACAGGGATCTAATACTGCTTTTGGGATGCCACAAGATGCCTGAGAGTTAGGACCAAGAAGTGTTGGGACAGAAGGAGAGAGACAGAGACGCACACAGAGCGGAGGTCTTGTTATTTCTGGCTCCAGCCAACGCTTGCAAAGAGGAGGCAGAGTCACGACGGGTGTCTACTGACAGCCCAGGCTCAGAGGTGTGTCCTGTGGGCAATGCCTCCTGCCGCACTCTTGCAACATGGCAGTATCATAAACGGAACAGATTTAATTAAAACCAGGAAACTTCAGCATTATTCATGACACATACGTAGCACCATAAATTCACTGCGGTGGCTACAAGACTCTGATTCATTATATCGTGCAATATTTGGGGGGGGGGGGGGGAAAGAATGTGTCACACTCCATAAGAACATAAATACTCAAGCATGGAGACTGTGGGCACTTAAATCCCATTGAAACTGGTTTCACTTTAAGAGATCACCCTGGACGGTTATATTTCAATTTAGCTCCATTCCCCGCCTTGCTTTGGAAAAACACGCCAGCATTTTTGCAATGGAGCATTTTATTTATGCATTTTAAATATTTTATAATCTAGAAAAATAAAATAAAGTCAATGGAAACTTCCATCTCTCCCCCTCTGCTCATTGCAATGTATTAAAATGTATGTTTATCCAAGGGGATGGGGGCATGTTTTCCCAGATAATAAGTCATTTTAAATTAAAACTGCTAATGGAAAGAGCTTATGGTGATTCTTCCCTTTCCCACATATTGGTTGAGTCCTGCACTGCAGAAAGGTTGTTAGTCATCCAGAGGAGAAAGCCCCCAGGAACCAGGTACCCATGCCTAAAGAAGAAGGCGGCCAGATGACCTCACCATGGGTTGGAAAGGTTCATCTGGGGTCTGCGAGATGGAGGAAGACTCATCTCTCATGGTGTGTACCACAGTGAGATACCACAGGCTCTTTCTGATTGCCCCTTGCTGGGGCAATTCAGGCACCCCCATCTACGCTCAACTTGGGAAAGGATGAAACGTGTCCTACAGGTGCCCTTCTTCTCCAGCGATAACTAATGTCCCTGGCTCAGCGGCTGATTTCACCACAGCTGCATTCATCAGACGTGTCCATGCTCCAAGAGCATAGCTACACTGCTGCCTGGGTTGAACCACCTCTCCAAGCCCATGTTGGACCTTCTCTTTGCACCATCCCATCCACCTGGAGTTGAACGTGAGCAAAACCTAGCAGTTGAGCAGCCCCTCTGAAAAGATGGTGATGGCAGCTCTGCTCTCTGGTGAGGGTGGAAGACCCAATCCCATGAGTGCCCAGATGGGGAAACAGCAGGAACCAGGAAAAGGAGCAGGCTGCTGTGAGACCCAAATCACTGCAGCAATCTCCCTCCTCTTGGTGGGCTCCTTCCCCATCTGTGGTGCTGGTTGAGCTCTCCCGGGACAGGAGGAAAGCACCTTCAACCCAGGTCAGAACCAGAGGGTGCTGCGGTGCCGTATGGTCATCTCCCACGCAATAAAACACCACTGGATAAGTGTCCCCCGGGACTGACCATGCAATTGCAGGCAAACATCCAGGACTTTGGGTTTCCACCTTCCCTCCTTCCCATTGCATGGACTTGCCCGCACTCAAAGCGAACAAAACCCATACCGTGGCCAAGTGGATGCTCGCTGCATCCCCCTGCCTCCCCAGCACCGCTTCTACCCCTGAGAGCAATGCCCTGGCTTGCCGGGGACTCCCTGCCAGATGAAGGATGACTCAGGCAGGATTCGACCCTTGCCGGGTGGCAACGCGGAGCTCGTACAGCGCTAGCACGATCTGTACAGCTTTGGCCTTTCTTGTGGAAAAACACTGTAAATGTGGTTTGGCCGGTGGCGAAGCTTTCCTCCTCGGAGCCCCGTGAAGCTGGGGACACGGCAGAGCAGAGCTGTCAGGGCAGGCTGGGGAAGGAGGAATTTGATGCTGAGCTAAGTTTATGGGTCCATTTCAAGGCAGTGTGAAATTTGCCTCCATGATTAAATCTAGCTACGAAAGTTGACTATAAAAACAACCCAAGGCAAGAAATTTATTTCCTAGGCCTTTTGCAAGACATGGGAAGGAAAAGGGCTTGAATTATTGTTTGGGGGTTTGTTTTGCAGTGTGGGGGGGAGAGGGGAGACTGGTGAATATTTTACGGTCGTGAATAATGCAGCAGGGAAGGCAGGGAAAAAAAATAAGCTCGTATCACTAGGAAAGTGTTGACAGGGCTGCATTTCTTCTGGGTTGCTTATATGCTATGGAATACAAAGTAAGGAGCAACCTCGCTTTTTCGGGGAGGCAGGGAGGTCCCAGCGTGTTCGCACCCAAGCAAGCCTGTCCCATTTCAGCATGTTCATGTGGGAGATCATCAGGTCCCTCATCCCGCAGCAACTGGGGAGCCCTGGCCACACAGAAGACCCGCTCAGAGGTCAGCCAAGAAGAGCCTCTTCTCCTGCAGGAGCCAGAACCGGCTGCCCTGCAGGGCCATCCTTCAAAGTGTTGAGAAACTGCTTCTCTGAACCTCGTCCCATTGGGACATTTCATCTATTTGTAATAAGCAGACAGCTGAGAGCGCTCATCGTTGCACTTTTACTGGTCTAACTTGCCTCTTTCATCTCCCTGCTGTTGCCAGCCCCGACAATTACATTGCAGGTCTCACGGCACTTGGTTTTCTGCATCTTCCCCTGATCAGGATGGCAGCTGAGCAAAATCCCAAGCGTACAGCATCTGCTGCACATTCGGGCACAGCCTTGCCAATACCTGGAGGAAGACTCCAGGCGTCACCACACCATATCAGAAACAGTCATAATATTTGCCTTGGGGCAGATACTCTCATTTCGGTCCCTGGAATCACTTGCTGCAATGCTGTTTTCTCAGCCTCCCCTGCTTTCCTTCTGGCAGAGTTTATGAGGCTTTTCCAGGGACATGGGGCCATCCCGCTGCCCTTTAGGGAGCTCCAAGCCTCGGGGTCCCAGTCCTGGCCAGTTTGTGAACAGCACTGTTGGACCTTCAGTTCTTGACACAGCCGTGCTTTGCTCATCCCTCTCCGTACAGCCTTTGGAAAGTGAATTTCACAACAGTAACTCCTGTCTGAATATCACAGAGGCTGCGGGTGCGTTCTAGGTCATGACTGCTGCCCCCGTCCTATTACAGAAGACTGTTGTGTTGTTCTATCTGCTTGTTGCAGTCCCATTAAAATACATAATATATGACTGCCTTGTCTAACTCTGCCCTCCTCTGAAAAAAAAAATGTACTTGGAACCCATTCAAAATGTTCCATTTTGGCTAAATGTGGAAGGAAAAGGAACATTTTGTGTTTTGCTTTGCTTTCTGATGTCACCAAGAAAAACACGGAAGGACACGATAAAGAACAGGAAACAGGAGAGGAAAAAGTCAAAAATTAAAAGGCAATAGCCTTTTTTTTTTAGCTTTCCAACACCAAAGAGGAAAGAAAATTTCAATTTAATAAAATACTAGCCACTTTTAACAAAAATCAGTGCTTGATACTCAAAATTTCAAACTAAAACCAACCAGAGCACAGAGATTTCTTCATACACCCTTCGATTTGGCAACGACCGTAACAGAACAAGGGGATGACACAGGGAACCAGTTGCAGAAACCTCAAATGCCTGGCTATTTTTTTACTAAAAATTAAACAACGAAGAGGCCACACACTTACCTCCAGGGTAAACTCTTGCCTTCTCTGACAACTACACCGAGACCAGGCTGCCCACAAGCTCTCAGCTGATTTAGAGCATCGTGCTACGAGCCGTCACTGCACGGCGTGAGCCTCCCCCATGCAAAATCAATTGCAACGGGGACGTCCCCGCATGCCCCACCGCTGGCACCGGCTCCTCGTTCCCAGCTGGTGCGAATCTGCTGGGCGCGGAGGAATGCACCGGCTGATCTGCCCCAGGTGAGGGTCTGGCCCGTTGCAGGTCGGAGCTGTCAGTACCAGGAAGATGTCAGGACACTATAATGAATTTGCAGACAAAGTAACCAGAATCGATGAAACCAGATGGAGCTGGGAAAACCTCAGCGCCAGGGAGGGAGGAATTTATTCTCAGCTCCACTCAGCAATAGAACAAAACAAGCTGTGAGTTACAGCCCCTGCTTTCCTGCTTTTTCCCTCAAATGCCTTTGCACTTTTCTCTCTAGGTGGGTTTAAGACCCCAAACCTCCCTCTTTCTCATATCGCTCCTGAAGACCTATCTCTAGTATGATTTCTGGGATGCCAGCAGCTGATCAGTTATAGAAAAAACCCTTCCAAATGTCAGGTTTGTTGTTATATTCACTGCCAGAGCCAGCAAACTCGGAGACTTCGGCTGCACCTTGCAGAAACAGGCTCTCAATTATTCAGAGAGATATGTGCAAGCATCACCGATATCTCACAGCCACAGGGTTATTCCTGGGATTATCCTATAGACCACCTGCTTCTAGCCAGGCAAGCAGCATGCACCCACCACTGCCAGATGCCAGATGTCCAAAGACCTCCAACTCAAAGTCAGTGTGTTTTTGTGCCCAGGTAGGTTGCAATTAATCTGCTTAAAACTTGGATGGGCCCCTTTAGTTGAGAGCACAAAGTGGGTGAAATGAATGTAAGAGCTCCTTGAAAAAGAGCCTCACCACAACTGCCCCAACCTTCCCACTGAATAAACCAGGCAGTTGCTTGCAGTTTCTTCTACAGTGGTGGGATGGGTCCTCTTCTAATGGTTCTCTTTGTCTTTGCAAAACAGAATATTTTGTGTTCTGGCATCAATACTTCATTTTCTTGCTGACACCTAACACCGAAGTCTAGTAGCAGCACAAGTATGAAGACAACAGCTATGTTCCTTGGTCTGGTTTCTGCCAATGACATGGCATGACATGGATTTGAAATTGCCAACAATGCTCCCATACTCATTATGTTCATCTCCTGGAATTTCTTTTATGCAACACTTTTCAGATGGTATATGAACAACCCAGCCAGGTCTTGGAAGCTCCAGCCTAGTGGTTTATTTCCAGGTCCACTCGAGCACCAATAGTTTTTAACTTGTATATTGAGATGCTCTTGAAATTCTACCCTGAATGTTCATTTATGCAGATGACATTTGCTCAGACATTCAGTGTCAAGCTTTTTCTGCCCTAGAGGACATCTAGAATTCAGATTTGGCAGCTATATGCAGCTACCGCTGTAATTGGCACTTGAAGCTGAACATTTCAAAATCAATTTCATGCATTTTCCACCTCCACAGCGCCTGCGAGACGTGGGAGCTGAGCGCCTCTCTGACTGAGTGCCCAGTGAAACGTGATCCACATCCAGCCTATCTCAGCATTGCTCTCGATAGACTCTGGTTGTACCATGACCATCTGATAACAACGCCTGCAAGAGTCAAGACCTGCCAGGCTTAGACCTGGGGATCTAAAGTTTAAACCCTGCAGACATCTGCTCTTCTCTCTGCTGGTTGGCAGCAGACCATGGTACTCATTTGGGACCTGGACCTGCCTGTTCCTCCCCTACTTAAATCAAAATGCAATTTCATGCAAACATGTCAAGGTCGCTGAATCTACCTTTCTACCCTAGCTCCCCTGTGAAATAACAGCGCTCCAACATGCAACGGGTATTGACCCTTTCACCAAAACCTCTGCATGATTTGCAATCTAAGAAACTGTCTTCTTGCAGGACTCGGCAAGCTGCAAGCGTGCTGTGGCCACGCAAACGACACAGCTCGACTTGTCCATGGCTGCTAGAAAAAGGTGGCACAAAAAGAAGCGAGAACAGAAGAAGGAAATTCTGAATAAATTAAGAGAGAGGATGTTAAAGAAACATGCATTTGCACATTTTCAGAAGAGCTGTCCCAAAGATGGACTTCCTCTTTCGTGGGGATTTTTTTGAAATTCAGAATGGGGTAAATTCCTTTCTCAGAAGGAGAAGCAAAATCTTTATAACATTACTGCAGCAAGAGAAGATATGGATGGAAAAACATTCTGAAATGGTTAAAATGTTTAGAAAAGCAGGAACAAGAGCCTATACTTCCAATCTGTAAGTTGAATTGATGCTCACAGGATGTACAGGCCCCTGCTTTCCCTTGAGGTGCCCCCCGTGGGAAGGTTGAAGCCTCAAAACCCCAAGCAATCCCAGTGCTTTGGAGCTTTGGAGACAAGGTTCCCAAAAGGTTCCAGTGCTGTGGCAAGAATTAAACAATCCTGGCTACCGCTGGCCATCCCAAGGCTTCAGGGTCCGTTTCCACCACGTGGCACCTGGGTTTTCCTCGGGTTTGCAGGCTCCCAGCTCCCCCCAGACATGCACCCCAGAACTAAACATCACGGAGACCCAGGAGCATCCTTGCTCTTTTGGGGGAATATTTGCAATTTGGGTTGGGGTAACCCATTCCTGCGGTCCGTCCTGCAGTGCTAAAGGGAGCTCCAGTCTGCGAGGAGGTGAGTGGAGCAAACAAAGGAGAGCAAATTGAAAGCTGCTTTCCTCCCAGCAGTGCTCTCTCCGAGGGCCAACACCAGCAAGGCTGGGCGCAGGTGGCTTTTAGCAGCTCAGAATTTGCCATCTGACCGTTTTGATTTAAATTCCACTTTCCATCGCCTGCGTTTAAAGTTCGGTGCATGGGCTTTTACAGCAGCAGTAATGAACCTGGAGTTCAAACAGCACATGGCGAGATCAAAAATTGCCAGAGCGGAATGTGTCCCACAAATACAAAGCATGGCTTTTCATTCATTATTTTTTCCTTTACAGAGAGGTTTTACAAGCTGTTTATTTTCTGATACAGTGTTGGCAGACATGTGGTCGGAGGAGAATCAATATCAGCACAGTGGGATGTATTTTCTTAAACGGTTTATAGGGGGGTCTTTGCTTTTTCAAAGGGGGATAATTGAATGTAGTACACACTGTACTTTTGATTTGTTTAACATGAAGCGTGAAATGGGTACAGCTATGATTCTGTCAGTCAGTTTAACTATCCAGCGATTCATTTTGAAGCTAGGCCTCCTCGCGGGGATCGTCTGGCTCGAGGGATGGGGAATTCGCCCAGCATCTTCCCCGCCGAAGCACCAGTTCCAACCCAGGCTGTGCTGGGACCTTGCTGGTCCCACAAAACAAGCTGGGATGGGGGTGCCAGGTGAGCTTTGTGGATGCAAATGGTCCCAGTGCAACGAGGTGTCTTTGTATTCAAACGAACACCGAGGTTGACTTCACGGCAGCAAGGCAGGGAGCAGGGATGAAGACTCAGGGTTGGGTGGCTGAAGGGGTTTGAGCTTTCAGGGAGGTGTCACAAAAGAGGACCAAGCCTTGAAAGCAGGGGTTGTCCCTGCTGACCACACAGACACAACGATACTCCTCTTAATCTCCAGGTGATGAGCAGGAAATTTAAGTGAATAGATCTCCCTCCCCTAAAGCATTCCTTGAGAGCCAGTCCAATTTTCACCAGCGTTTTTCCATATATGCACCCCAACTCCATCCGTTTCCTTCCCTCTGTGCAACTCCCAGTCCACATCTGATCATCGCATTGCACTAACTTATCTAAGGAACACCAAAAGCAACAGCCAACTACAGACGTAGGAATGAGGGGCCAAAATCACATCCACTTTTAACTCCCCGACCGAGTACACAGCTCTTTTATTAGACCAAAGGCATCTTCACTCTGAATCCTAAACCAAAGCTTCTCTTCCCATCTCCACACCAATGGTACATCCCAACCCATATTCCCCTACATGTCTCTTACCCCTTCAGGCACTCGAGGCAGCTCCTTCCTTTCACCCCTCTTTAGCCCTTCTGTGAAGTTATTGTACAGCACGATGCCCGTTATGCTATGCTGGAGCCCTAACTGTCCCATGGAAATGCCATCTCCATCTTTGGAGTAACCCTGTTGTTGAGTAGGCGTCTTGGAAATCCCATGCAACCTGGAGAGTACTTTGACACCGCTGCACGATACGCAGCTGCCTCCAGTCCGGAGGAGTCTTTCCTGGGGGGTCAGTCTCTCCAGACTCTTTATATAAGGCCACCTCTAATTCTGACCCCACAGATGTTATATTCAAAATGTGGATTTTTTTAAACCAATTTCCCCACCTGTCCACAACTTTGTGTTTCAAATAACACAAGGGTAAGGCTGAGCCTTGCATAGCTCCATTTGTGCTGCAGTTGTGCAGGTCTTAGATCGTGCCGTGCATTTCACCCCAGAGTTACTATGAGAAGGTAGAAATGTCTGTCCAGGGACACTTACCTTTTTTGCGATGTAACACATTTGCTCAGCAGGGAGATAGTCAAAGGGGAAGATGAATCTCCAGTTGAAGTTGCCCTCTCCTCCCATAGACCTGTAGTGCACATCTGTCTTTTGTTTGTTCTCCTCGTGGCCAACGAGCCAGCTGCAAAATGCAAACACATTGCATGAAAAACTAGAAACACACCAAGGATTTTGGAATTCACCCAACGTCACAGAGGCCATGAGCAGGTAGTAAAATGTCTCTCACCCCTGTGGATGCCTTGGGCTGCTATCTGTGGGGGTAACCTGGAGCCCGTAGGAGACTTGAGAGGGAATGCAACAGTCCCTGCAGTGTGGGGAGATGAACCAGCGCTGGTGGCAGCAGCCTGAGAAGCTCTGCAATCTCTTCTCCTCCCTCCCCTGAGTTTTATGGTTGTTTCAAAGACTCGACAACGCCTCAAGCTCTGGCTCAAAGTTGTCACTTACTCATCCATAAGCACACATCAGCTTCTAGCCTGCCTTGGTGAGAGCTCCTTTCCCCTTTGCAGCCACCCCAACAAACTGACCTTGTAGTTAGCTCCTAGAGCCAGTCCTGTGGATGAGGCAACCATGCTAAAGGACCAAAGGGCCATTTTTTCCCCTCTATTCTCTGTCGATTTCTCGAAGATTATTATTTGAAAGTCCTAAACGGCCAAGAAGTTCTTCCCCAGGAGAATCCTAGAGTGGCCAGACCCTGATGTGGCCAGGCTGGTCCCCAGCTGCTGCCCTTAGAGGCAGGTCCTCACAGCACAGTTCCTCTCCTGGTCTAAAAGAGCTTGCTGTGGGCACTCTGTAACCAGTCCAGGGGCAAACTGAAAACTTTCCATAACAACTACTTTTTTCCAGCTGTGAGTTTTGCAACTGTCGGGTTTTCATTCTGCCCTCTTTCCCTGTCCAAGATTTTTCAATCTTCAGCAATCAACGAAACAAAACAAAACAATAAAACACATCCATTTGTGTATTTAGAGCCCTTCTGGAGGAAAGCCAGAAGATTCACAGAGAATCTCTAATGAAAACAATTATCTCGTTTGATTGTTTTCCACTTAAATTGAAAATAAGTTTTTTTGCCCAGCTATACAAATTATTCCCTCTTCTCCAGTGCTTGAGAGGAGCACATGACCCACCCCAAATGTGTTGTGGGCGACAGGGAAGGGAGGTCTACTCAAGTTCATCCTACGGTACACATCACATGCACATGTGTTACACGGACAGCGAGGGCTTGGTGGCAGTGGGAATTGTCTGATGAGGTTACACTAATACTTAAATTGTGGCTGGATTATTTGATTTGATCTGATAGGATGCAAATGGGAAGCCTGTGTGTTTATCCACATCCTTCAAAGCTTGGCAGGGATGGTCGCAGGATGCAGTGTGAGCGCCCTCTCCTTGCAGGCAAACAAAAGGACAAATAAATGGTTTGATTTGGGTGCCTCTTCGGCACTTTTTTTTTTCTTGCAGAATTTGCTGCACCCTCCCCACTGCAAAAAGGAGGTGCCAGAAATCAAAAGCGTTCAAGTCACAGTGTCCCAGAATTAAAAACATAACGTAGGAATGGCCATGGTGACCAACCAAAGGCCCATCTTGCCCAGTATCCTGCCTCTGACCAGGGCCAACACCAGACGTCCAGGTAAGAGTACGGGACTGGGACAAGCACATCCTGATACCTTCCCAACACACCTCTCCAGACTCCAATAATTTGCAGGTCAGAGATCTGAATAAAATAATAATAATAATGATAATGACAGAATATACAAAGTGATTGATGCACAATGCAATTGCTCACCACCCACACTGACCAATAACCAAGTAGCAATTGCTACTTCCTGGAACACGCCTACCATTCATATACTGAGCATGACGTCACATGGTATGGAATACCCCGTTGGCCAGCTGGGCCAGCTGTCCCGGCTGTGCTCCCTCCCCACACTTGTTTTGGTTTTTTAAGCTGAATGTCCTTAACTAACAGGGAACTTAGCACAAACTGAAAACATCAGTGTGTTATCAACATTCTTCTCATACTGAATCCAAAACACAGCGCTAGGAAGAAATTTAACTCTATCCCAGCCGAAACCAGGACATGTTTTTGTACTTAACAGGACTGGGTGAATTTTTGGCCCATTAATTCATCCAGTATTTTTTAAAGCCATGTGACTTAAGGTATCTGCAATATCCAAAGGCAAAGTCAGGTTCTTAAATCTAAGAGGCGACTTTGTTCTCAAAACTCGTACACCTCCCTCTTTGCTCAGCACGAGTGTAAGATTTTGGAGGACCCAGGCCATCCTTTTATTTAGGAACCCAAAAGGGGATGCAGATGAGTTTTAAAGATGCTACATAATAGCACATAAATCTTAGTAGTGGTGGTTGGTTGGAAGGGGATTCTGGAAACTTCTAGTCCAATTGGCTCAAAGCAGTACTGCTTTTACCTTGAAATATCTTGAAAAACTTGCAAGATGATGAATGAAAACCTCCCACCCTGACCTGGTTCAGTGTTGGACCATCCTCTTGGTGAAGTAAAATTTTTATTGGAAATTTCACTATGAAAACAATACAAAAATATCCTCCACCTATGACAGTGACAGAGAGGGCCGTTAACTCAAGAAAACATCTTCAGTTCCTAATGAATATGATTTCCCTGCACTACCACTCTTTTGTCTGCCTACAGCACAAGTCTTTAGGAAGGGAAGGTCTCTCTGCACCCAGTCTTGCACAACCTAAACTCTGTTAAGACCTCTTCGTGCTACTGTAAGACTATCAATAAATAACTGATTGAATTAAATAAAATAAACGGCAACCACCTCAGGCATAATAGAAAAGCTCCTATTTCATTTACCTGCCGAACTGACTCGACAATAATTTATATATTATGTAGAAGATAACATTCAAGAGACTGAGATTCCAGCCCTGGCCTTGCCTAATGGGTAAAATGGAGAATAAACTGGCAACAGCCTCCTCAGGGAAGCACTGCTGGATCTTCTGAAGGAAAGCCACAGGTAAAAGCTCCTTATCCATTGAGTTCACCCCAAAGCAGGCTCCAGCCCCTGCTCAGGAGGCAGCGGTGGATGGAAGGAATGGTCCCCACCAAAGCAGCACCACGCCATGGTGGTGAAGGTCACTTTGCCCACAGGTTCCCCTGTCTGTAGGGCAGATGCTTAAGCCCATGAAGGACCGTTGCCTCCCCTCCCAATAGAATTATTCAGGACTTATCCAGAGCTGCTAGTGATGCAGCCATTTGGGGGGGAAGACGAGGAAGTTGAGCAAGATTTTTAACTCATTTACAGCACTGGGAGATGCTTGGTCATTGGGGATGCTAAAAGCCAGGCGAGGGATATCAGCAAGCGCTGGATGCTCTCGCTTTCCCGTAACCCCCTGCAAGCACTGCTTTTTCAGAGCCCCGAAGTGCACAGAGCAGCTTAGCTGGAGCTGATAACAATGCACTTGATGTGAATACCAGGTAAGCAGCGCGCATTCTGGATTTACAGGAGGAAAATTGGGATTGTAAAAAAGGGATTTACAGTCTGTTTCAAAATCCTACCTCTTCCTGTCCATAAATCCAAAGAACGCACAAAATAAGTAAGTCCCTTGGCTGGGATTGCACCATTTTACACAAGATAAAACATAAATGGAGTCAGGCAGAGAAGGGAATGTGCCAGAGGAGTTACTGCTGGTTGCCACATTTCTGTGTGTTTCAAGGAAAAAAGGGAATTCCAAAAAAAGCAGCTATGCGAACAAGCCAACCTATGTATATGGAACGAGCCCATGGCTGTCCCGGGAGAGGAGCTGGGAAGGAGCCGGCAGTGGAAATGCAGACTACGTGCCCCGATGGCTAGGCTGCTTCCCCACATCTTATCTCTCTAAATGTAAATATTGTCATCTAAGTATCCAAGAGATACAAAGAAAAACTTGTTGTCGTGAAGCGGTTATGAGCCCAGCAGAGACGTGTCTGCCAAGAAGCTGGATCCGTAGCTGGAGAGGTGGGAATGGCCCCTTCATCCCAGTGGGGGTTCATGTCTGCCACAGCAATGTTGATGCAAGGGCCGTGTTAACTCCTTCACTGCTGCTTTTGTGCCTTCAGGCTACGGTACCCGGAGGACGCAGAAGCGGGGTGGCTTACCCTTTGACGTAGATGTCACTCATCTTCTCCCCGGTGATGCTGAGGTCATCGAGGATGACGTCCTTGGTGTTCCAGATGATGCAGCGCAAGAAGAACCTGGACAACCCCGGGAACAAAAGCAACATGAGAGGGTGGAAATCTTGATCCAGAGCCCACCTAGACGGTCTGGTTGTGCTACTCAGCTATTTAGCTGAAGGAGCTAAGTAGTGAATTCTCTTTCTTTGAAGATGAGCCCACATAGATGTTTCTCATCTAGGCAGGTGAATCCCTCCCCATCTGACATCTCCAAGCCCTCTCCTCTCCCCTCACAAACAGAAGGTGCTGAAACCAGCACCGCACTGAGAAATGAAAAACAAATTACCTCTTGGCTTTGCGTGGCGTGATGTTGAAAGGGGGGCCAGGCTGACCCAGAGATTTCGGAAACAGGTCCACCCACATCTGTAGCTTTCCCTGTATGGAAAGAAAGACACATGAAGCCTGGTAAGCCTCCTAACTGGGTTACCTTCACCTCCTCAGTAAGACCTAGTAGTGGAGAGAGAAAATATCAAGTGCTCCCGTGTTCCTTAATTGAAAAGTAAGGTTTCCTCAATGGGAAAGTGTCATTAAGTATTATATTAAAATGATTTTAGTGATAGCTGGGTATATGTTAATGGCTTGCGATATACAAGTGGTTGGTCTGGATAAGCTGAAGGTGCACTCTGGCTTTACTCTCTGTGGCTGACTATCTTTACATAGGGACAGACTAAAGACTAGGTCCATGGGAGGTGTTGGAGAAGCAAGCAGCTCACTTGTTTTCCATGGTGTCACCAGTTGTCACCAGCTGGACAGCTGGTTTATGGGTTTCTGACCACTGGAGTGGAGGACGGGATGAAGAGAGGGAAATCTAATTCCACTTTCACAAAATCCTTCCAGGGAGAGAGCAGCAGAAATGCTGCTGAAATCTCAGGGGGGTGTTTTTAGGTGGTCTCTTCTACTGTAAAACACCAATGGGTGCCAATAAAATATTTTATTGTGCAGTCTCAAGGGTTGGGAAAAAAAAAAAAAAGCCATCCTTTGACAATCAGCCCATCACAGAGGAGCTTGTGGTTTGCTTGCTTTTTGGCAAGAAAATCTTCCATTTCAGCAGAAAACTTTAAAAGCCCAACCTGGCTTTCAGCTCACTGAAAGAGTGAGCCAGCCGATAGAGCCAGCCTGTTCTGTGGCTTTGCAGCGGGTCAGAGCCATGCTTTTGGGAACTGCCCTGAATGCAACATGTACTGAGTCACACAGGTTAATTCCCTGGACCCAGCATCACCCCTACGGATGCTCTTGGTAGAAGCATTGGTGCAGGGCAGACCCTGATTGCTCTGCCCATATGCAACCCCATGTCATGGAGGAACCACCCATGGCTGGTCCAACAAGACCATGACACCTGTACCTATAAGAACAGCACAGACCCACTGGTCACCAGACAGCAGCCATCTCCTGCCTCTAACCATCATTTTCATTGGGTGAATTAACATGAAAAGGTGTTAGAGTAGTCGCCAGTGCATTACTTCTGCCAGCAACTCTCCTCTCCCACCACTGGAGAGGTGGTCTGGTTAAAAATGAACCTCGGAAGGGAAATGGCTGAAATGGTGCAGATGAGTGGCTATGCACATTTACACCAGCTGCAGAGCCAGTCTCTCGAAACTGCTTTTGCAATGCAACTGGAACATGTATGACAGATGATAATTAATCATTTTGTTCTTCAGGAAGCAGCATTTTTTGATCCAAATGCATAAACTACACATGTGTTAATCAAGGAAAAGGGGTTAGGCTAAACACAGATACCTGGATTTTGACTGGTTTTGGATGGAAGCCCGTTTAGTTTTCATTTGGCTTAAAAACATCTAGTCTGCAACAGTACTAACACTTTACACCTCCAAGAGCGGGTTTATGCTGCAGAAATCATGCTGCTGCATTGCCAAAGGAGCCTGCGGTGTCATTACCATTATAGAATAATTCTGCATTAAGACTTTCAGATCAGAAATTACTTCCCCCCCCCCAAAAAAAAAAAAAAACAAAATTGCGAGCAAATGCTGATGAAAATGAACTCAGGAGGCTGGAATCGATCTCCCCAAGCACCCTAAGGAAGTCAGCCATGGAGCTGAGCTCCAGCCAGTGCTCTGCTCCGCCCCAAAAGCTGACTCTCCTCCCTGGGAACAGCCGGTCTCCTGGGGCGGGTATGCCCAGCACAGCTCCGCAGCGAGCCAGCCACCTGGTTAGCACTGGTTGGGAAGAGGTGATGCTCTTGATCTTGCCCTGGACACGTCACACCACCCACCTGCTCGATTTCTGGCTGGAGAGGGCTGTAAAGAGGTCTCGTCTCCACATGCTCTGGCACCAGCCCTTGCTTCCGCAGCGCGTACAGGGCGAGACGCTCCTCCACCGGCCCCAGGTGGGGGTTGAGGGGTTTGCCATCCTCTGCCACAGAGCAGACAAATGTTGTGGTTTAACCCAGCAGGCAGCCAAACATCACACAGCCGCTCGCGCGATCTCCCCCCACACAGTGGGATGGGGGAGAGAATCGGAAAAAAAAAAAAAATTTGTGGATCGAGATAAAGACAGTTTAATAGAACAGAAAAGGAAGGGAAAATAATAACAATAATAATAGTGGTAGAATATACAAAATGAGTGATGCACAATGCAATTGCTCACCACCCGCCGACCGATGCCCAGCTCATCCCCAAACAGCGATCGCTACTTCCTGGACCACACCTCCTAGTTTATATACCAAGCATGATGTCACATGGTATGGAATACCCTGTTGGCCAGTTGGGCCAGCTGTCCTGGCTGTGCCCCCTCCCAGCTTCTTGTGCACCTGGCAGAGCACAGGAAGCTGAAAAGTCCTTGACTAGCGTAAGCACTACTCAGCAACAACCAAAACATCAGTGTGTTACCAACATTCTTCTCATACCAAACCCAAAACACAGCACTATGCCAGCTACTAGGAAGAAAATTAACTCTATCCCAGCTGGAACCAGGACAACAAAGAACAGTATTACGCCACGCCATGGCCACAGCTGTGCAGGGCCAGATTCTGACTGCCCCGTGGGAGCTCCACAAGGGAGCAAGCACGAGCCCACCAACCTCGTTGCAGCCAGGAGCGAGCAGGAGGAGCGCAGCCTCCATTTGCAAATCCACCATCAGCACAAACCCTCCGGGACACAGGGCAACGTGTTCCCAGTGGGACACGTGGGCAAACCACTGTGCAATGGGACAGGGACCTGTGGGGAGTCTCATGCAAGTCTCCCCCCAGATCACAGCAAGTGAAACATTGCAAGGACCACGTTGAAGCACATGGAAAGGAGAGTCCAGTCTTTTATTCTGCTCAAGGGTTCAGGCCCCCTAAAATCATGGCGGTTGGGGCTGCAGGGTCCCCAGCAGCCCTCCAGCCCATGCTGCTGCTCGGCTGCCATTCCCACCCCCAGCAGAGGTTTATCTAATGTGTGATCAAAGCTCTTCAGGGAGAGGAGACGAAAGGGTTTGCTCTGGTGCAGTTTGCAAGCACGTGTGTGATGGATGTTGTTTAAATCCCATCATTTAAAACCATCCAGGATCTTCAGCCTGGCAGAGAGGAGCGCAGCGGGAATGAGCTCCCTGCAGGGTCCCACTTCTTCTCTGCTGGGTTCATGGTAAAAGACAGAAATGAGAGGAAAAGGATGGCCATGCAGGAACCACCAGCTTGATGGCCAGTCATAGTCCCTGCTCCGGCCCTCACTGCTCCCAGTGGGGCATTTGTCGTCTTTCATCAAAATGCACCAGCACACAACAGCCACAGCAAACACCGGGCCGTCCGTGAGCAGAGCTGACACCATCTCCAGCTCCTCAAGGAGGACATCACCCCCAAGACACTGCCTTTCAGCCACAGCATTTCAAGGCCATGCACCTTCGAGGACCTTTGAAATGAAATGCGCTCCATAAATATTATTACAGCTCTGCAACTCTCAGGTGATATATCCCAGCTCCTTTCTTGGCAATATCTTGAAGTGGTTAACTTCAGACATATGGGCTATTTCCCAAGCAGTGGAAACCTGGCATGCGTGCGTGTGTGTGTGTGTGTGTGCACAGGAAAAAGAAAAAGCCCCTCTCAGAAAACAACAAATGTGGGGGTTATGGAATAATGGTCCGGGTGCAGTGCTTGTAAAACCCATGCTCTCGTGTTTAATAGCTTCACTTTATACCGCCAGGTTCAGATCTGACATTGCTCTGCGAACACAGCTGGTTTCCAGATCTCCTTGAGGTCAAGCATCAGACTTTGTTCTGTTTTTTGAACTGATTGCCATTAAAGCAGAGGAAGGTGAAAGGCAGGGGCTGGGAGAGGGGGGAAGACCCCGCTCGGTTTAACACCTTTCCAGCCCTTGCTGAAAACCTTTCACATAACAAGAGGCTGCAAAGGAGCCGTTGCTTCCCCACTCCTCCTCCTCCTAAGAGGAGAACCATGAATTTGTGCCTTGATTCCCAAGAGCAGGGAGGGGGATCATCCCTGGGCTGTGCCGTCTTGTGCCTCTGCAGGCCAAGTCCTCCTGGATGGCTCTGCAATACTGTAGTGGCCTTAACAAAGTCAAACTGCAGCTCCTGGGCCATATAGTGGGCTTTCACCTCCTCCCTGGGCCAAAACACCCCTTCCATGCTTTAAAGCAGACTTTTCTCTAAAAGGCAAACTTCTGCCCCCAAGGATGCCGGTCAGACGGGCATGAGCTGGTGCCCAGGGTATTGCAGGTGTCAGCGTTGGTGGTTTTTTGTGCAAACAAGAAAATGCCTCCCCAACACTCGGTGATATTTTCTCCTTGCTGGCAGAGGCTGGTTTTGCACTTCCAGCTAGAGCACACCTCGCCCCCGAGGCACGAGCCCTGGTGCGATACGCTGGGCACTGTGTGTATGATATTGTCTCCCTCTAGTGACTCCAGCCCCAAAACACACAGATGCAAACGGCACAACTGCTCCTCCAGCCCAAGCGGTAGCTGGAAGATCAGGCTGGAGCCTCTCTGGCTGCGACGGACTTTGTTGCTCCCAGCCTGCGTGTATTCAGTTTGCTGCAAGCAGCAAAGGGCCGTCACTCAGGGTCAAAGTTAACGTGGCTGGATTGCAGGTCTGGGTTCAACTTTGGGGTTTGGTGCAGATCCAGCCGCAACCTGCAGCCTTTGGGGCAGAGCCAAGCTTGGGAAAGGTGCAGAGCCAACCTGGACAGCAAGGTGAGGAGGATGGGGACATGCCCATCACCCAGTCCTGGCCTCCATGATAACCCCCCACCGTGATACGTTCATGACCTCCAACTCCATCCCTTGCTCTGGATAAAGGAAAGCTTTTAAAGGAAACCCCGAAGCAGCCCCGTTACCTTACCCAGTTCAGAGAGAATGTATTCTTGCTCCCTGAAGATGACCCGGTCGGACTTGTAGGTGGGAGCCTTGTAGTTGTGCTGCAGGGAGAAGAGGTGAAGCAGCTGGGAAGGACGGAGTTGGTCTCGCCACTGGTTGGGTCCAGAGCTGAAACCAAACAGGAGGGAAAACAACAACTCAACACATGATAAAACATCTTCCAGCCTCAGCAAGGGGCAGCAGCAGCGTTACACCAAAGAGGGCTGGTCTGAGGAAGGTGTAACCAGCTCCAAGTCTGTGCTCGCCTTGGCCCACTGGTGAATGGGGCTGCATATCGCACACCCCACTCAGCCCCAGCTTGCAGGGCTGGGTGCCCTCACAGCCCCCCTCAGACCCACCAGGTCACCCTTCAGCAGACCCCATGCATGGCGGGGTCCTCACCACGGTGTGCCCAAGAGGCATCAGGGACGTAACAGGATCTCCCCAAGGAGATTTCTGTTATTTGAAGCATTTCATGCTTCTGCAGGAGACCCAGGGCTCAGGGAAGTTCCTCAAATGTGGGGCTTCTCTGGTGTGAATCTGTCTCTCTAGTCAAATCTCTGCAGTGAAGTAGAGCACTGGTCAGGTCCCCCTGGGACAGCCCTGGGACAGCAGACCCGTGGGCTGAGGCATCAGAAGAAGGACATTGAGGTGCTGGAGCGTGTCCAGAGAAGGGCAACGAAGCTGGTGAAGGGCCTGGAGCACAAGTCTGATGAGGAGCGGCTGAGGGAACTGGGGCTGTTTAGCCTGGAGAAGAGGAGGCTGAGGGGAGACCTCATCGCGCTCTACAACTACCTGAAAGGAAGTTGTAGCGAGGTGGGGGTTGGTCTCTTCTGCCAAGTAACCAGCGATAGGACGAGAGGAAATGGCCTCAAGTTGGGCCAAGGGATGTTTAAAGTCGACATTAGGAAAAATTTCTTTACTGAAGGAGTGGTCAGGCCTTGGAACAGGCTGCCCAGGGAAGTGGTGGAGTCACCATCCCTGGAAGTATTTAAAAGACGTGTAGATGAGGCGCTTAGGGACATGGTTTAGTGGGCATGGTGGTGTTGCGTTGACGGTTGGACTCGATGATCTTAAAGGTCTTTTCCAACCTTAAGGATTCCATGATTCTCTCACCCTGGTCCCTATGGCCAGCGCAGCACCGTGCAGCCCTGGCAGCTACAGAGACCCACTGCCTGAGCCCACAGAGGTACCTACATGCAGTAGGTTTGGGGGAGGCCACAGCGTGCCCCGTATTTCGACAGGAACCGGTTCTCCAGGTCTATGACGGTCTCCCCAATCTTCTCATCCTTCGACAGGAGGTCGTAGTCGTAGAGCGTGATCTTCAAGTCCTTCTCCAGGGGCAGAGTGCAGCTCAGCTCGAACATCCTGTGTAGCGGGAGCCGAGAAAGACCCGTGAGATGGAGGTTCATGCTGCTGAGTGCTCCGCGGGAAACAGACCCACACACCATCCCAACCCACCAGTGCCAGGAAGGGCAGTACACCCACTGCGCATCTTTGCCGCGTTGGTCCAGTACTATTGGTCCTGTGTTGTACTGGCTTAGCTTGTGGATATGCACTAAGCAAGCACGCTTTGGGTTTCTTTTTGCCTGGTTGAATTACTCTCAAGCAAACTTTGCCCCTGCTTAGTTTCTCCATCTGCTTATTGGACATGATGGTGGTCACTGCAATATCCAGGGAAAAGAGCAGCAGGCGAGAGTCAGGAACGATCATTCATGGAATTTGAAAGGAGGAGAAATGACAGCTTTGGAAAACCATCTGCTCTTTGAGCCCAAAGAGCAAATGTCCAAAACAGGAGACAAGCCTGCCTGGGCCAAGCTTGTGGTCAGCATGAGACTGACCCCCCAAAGCCTCTTCGTCCTCTCCTCTCACTTCTAAGCACCTTTTTTCTGTGCTGTCTCCTCTGCCGTCATTACACCACAGTCCACATACTGACAGGACATAAAGCAAGAGCAAACCTTCCTCTCCCTCTTCAAACAAAGGATGGCAAGAGACAAAGCACCAAGACCCCACCAAAACACAACACCGGTGCATCGTGGATGTCAGCGATGTGGAAGGCGGTACGAGAGGGTGAGCAGGACAGTCCAGGTCTGACCCAGCACTACCAGGGACCCCTCCACCTGCTGCTGAAAGGCAGGCAATGCTGGGGAGAAACACGATGCCCATTCCCACCGCCAGCACCCACCCCGCAGCAGCTTTTAAGGAGGGGAAGTGAGTGATTATGCCACCAATTAAGAGTGCAGGAGGAACTGGGGTCAGCAGAAAGTAATTAGCTAAAGCTGGACGGCAGCCAGCCGCCCAGGGAAAAGCTTGTGAAACGAGACGTTTAATAGCCGCCAGCAGCCAGGACCTCGGTTTTACATCTTGCTTTAAAGACCGGGTGGGAGGTGCAGCGTGCTGTCTAGACGGCCTCTGGCCAGGAGCCAGCCTTGGCGAAGGAGGACTTGCTCTGCCAAGCAGAGCTCACCAGGGTCTGGCTGTGGGCTCTGCCACAGGGCAGCAGGTCCTGACCCACCAGAGACCAGGGTTCCCTCATGCTAGATGGGGAGCAACCACCGTAGCAAAGGCAGAGCTGCCACCTCCATTTGGCAGAAGAGGAGGAAATGGGTTGTCTAATGCACACTGTCCTCCGTGGTCTCACCAGTATCACCCTCACCATCCCTCTCCCTTTTCCTCCATCCTTGCAGACGGTGTATATCCCTCTCCGTCTTGCTTTGTTGGGAAGGTGTCTCACCATTGACATCCTGAGCTGGCGAGAGCCACCTCAGAAAACCAGCTGGACGTCATGTGGAGTAGGGCTTGACCCCGTTTGTGCTGCAGCATAGCCCCCTACATCTAATCCCGGCTCTTCTGGGAGCCTATCGGCACGTGGAGGCTGAGCACCAGGTTTTCCTCTACCTCCCTCCACTTTGCCTGGTCCCTCTGGTGCTTTCTGCCTCTGATGAATACTTTTTTCTGAAAACAATGTTATCTTCTGCCTTTTATCGGAAGTTTGAGGCCCTACGGCAATGCAAACAACTCAACCAGCCCATATCAGATTTAAAGATAATTTTCAGGGCATCTGATTTTGAGGTGTCCCATGCCACAGCCTAATCAAACAGGCCTCCATTCATCGTGTCTTTTCTTCAGACTTTTAACCAAAGCGCCTAAATGAGGAGCAGAGTTTCCCCAGACTTTCTCTACCATAGCTGGGATGAGGCAGATGCCTCCACAAGGGAATCTCAGGTCTAAACAACCCTCCTGATGACTCTATTGATGACAGAGCAGACCCATGCTCCACAGCTCAAAAGTCCCAGGGAAAAGACGAACACGAGCCATGGTGGGTAGGACGGTGGTCGAGCCAAGCCAGACTCACTTCAGCAAGGTTGGACACGAGGCGAGAGCATGCCATGGGAATCACAGAATGGTTTGGGTTGGAAGGGACCTTTAAAGGTCATCTAGTCCAACCCACCTGCAATGACCAGGGACGTCTTCAAGGAGATCAGGTTGCCCAGAGCCCCATCCAACCTGACCTTGAATGTAGGTTGGAATGGGAAGCTCTGGCTGGCCCAGCCCCATTCCCTCAATATGACACGAAAAATCGCACGGACTCCAAACTGAATCAAAACTTACTTTCCAAAGACAGGCTCCAGCGTACAGGGGAGGTAATTTTCTTGGTCATTTATGGATTTCTTTCCCACTGAAACCTTCACATAGGGATCGCACTAAAGATGATCATGAAAATAAATGCAAGAAAGAGTCATTGCACAGCAGTATTGATGGCAAAGGAATAACTCTGCCTCCCCTCCTCCCAGCAAGCAGGATCTTCCACCACCCTTGGCAAAGACCTATTTTCAAGGATAGGACAGTCTGACCATTAACTCCTTACTACAAATCTGTGACCATCGGCAAGATGCACTGCAGTTCCTTTTTGAGGATAACCGAAGGACCAGTTAGCAGTGCGGGAGAAGAGTCCAAGCCCTTCTGAGGCCCATGGGATGGAAAAGCAATAAAAGCATGAAAAAAACTATTTATGGCTTCTTTGATGGATTGGGCTTGCTCTGAAGTCCTCAGGATGTTCCCGTTCTCATCTGAGTCACCTATTTTGGGGTTCCATAGAGGTAGTAATTTTTAAAGTTTGAGGTCTACTCAAAAATAAATTTACAAATGTAGGGGACTAAAACATCAAAGGAAAAACATTTTGTTTCAAAAAATGTGGTTTAAAACCATTTATTTCCAAGATGCTGCAACAAATTTAAAGAAAAATAAAATGGAAGCATACTTTAACATAAAGCCCCATTGTTCATCTAAAAATTGTATCAGATATTTTTACATTTTTAGCAAGTTTTTAAGCTCTCTCACAACTAAAACTATTCTGGGAAACCAGCATAAATTTGAAAAGTGGTTAAACTAACTCGAGTCAGCTTTTTTGCCAAGGGAAGAAAAAAGAAAAATAAATAATTTCACCTAAAAGATGTCACCCAGCTTGAGCCCTGTACCTAGAGGGACCCACCATCTTTCTCAGCTCACATAAAAATAAAAAAAAAAAACACCAAACACAAATGGGAAATATATTGGCTAGTTATGCTCCCTGGAAAAAACACCCAGGCCAAGTTCCTCACCACTTTTCCTTGACTTGTAGATTTTTTTAAGAAGCAAAGGATGGAAAAGCAGTGCTAGGGAAGGTCTGCAGTGTGAGGATGGACTGGCCATCCAGGGCTCTCCTTTTGCCTCTCCTTGACTGTGATGAGCTGTAGGAGACATCACAGCATAGGGGGAAAGACTGTGGGTCAGACTTGGATTGGTTTCGGTTTTCAGTGGAAAAAAAAAGCATTTTTTTCTACTCCTTCTTTTTGATCTGCAGGAGTCTTTTATGGGAGATTTCTAAGGAATTGAAAACTTTCATTCCAAGTCCATTTTGAAAAACTGGGCAGCTGAAAAAGCAGGGGGTTTTTTGTTCATGTCAAAATATTTCCCATACTTTTTAAAAAATTTTTCCCTATTTTCCAGTGGAACAAAGAATGTTGAGAAGGATTTTTCCCTGAGTTTTTTTGCAAAGTGAAACAAAATGAATATTTTCATCTTGAACCAACACAATTTTCTTTTTGCACTGAATTTTTCTTCCAGACTGGCAAAGCTTTGCAAAAAGCAGTCATGTGAAGACATGATTTTGTTTCCTTCGGCACCAAGGTAAAAAAAAAAAAAAAAAAAAAAACCTCATTTAGCTATTTTAACAAGCCCTACTGAAAAATCCCTCGGGATGCAGGAAGAGTTGATTCCTGGGATTCCCAGATGTTGCAATGGAGGCAGAAAGAAGATTTTTTCCTTTTTGCTGTCACCGTTGTTTCTAAATTTTAAGCCATATATACAAATTTTGATCAATTAGGGCTGACCTGTTGAAAGAGCCCACGCCATGAGCCAACACTGAGGTCCACCAGAGCTTTCCCCAGCAGGATACCTTTCCATTGGCGTCCTTGGGCTGGAGGTCGAAGGCCCGGATGATGTAGACCCTGACAAGACACTCCTGGGGTCCTCTGGCCGGCAGCTGGTGGAACTGCCGAGGTGGCACTGGGACTCGCGGGTCATCCGGGAGGGGGTAAATTTTGAACGAACCCTGTGAAGGACAGACGTGTTCAGCTGCACTTGCACTTGCACACCCACACAGGTGTGCAACAACGGTCTGGATGGTTGCATAGAATCACACAATCATAGAATGGTCTGGGTAGGAAGGGAACTTTAAAGGTCATCTAGTCCAACCCCCATGCAATGACCAGGGACATCTTCAACTAGATCAGGTTGCTCAGAGCCCCGTCCAACCTGACCTTGAATGTTGCCAGGGGTGGGGTATCTACAACTACTACAATGCAGGGGACAGAGCCCAGATCCTGACCCTCTTCTAGCTACTAGACCAGACCACGACCTGTCAGGCTCTTCATGGTCGAGGGAGCCAGGAGCAGGGTGGCGAGCTGCCTGTATCATTCATCCCTTGCCTGAACATAGATGCAAACTCTTTTATAAGCCTGCACAGAGCCACTCCAGCTTGTTTGTCCTTTACCTCTTCTACTTCACTGTTCTTTGAGCCTTCACGCTATTAAAGAGGTGTGAAGGAGCCTTGTTATGAATCAGCCCCCCAAAGGTTTAGGCTGAGCCTTTCTCTGCAGGGACAGTTTTAAGGGTTCCTGAATGAGGCAGCTGGTTCCTGAGAGAGGGACGGGAAGAGGACAGAGAAAATGCAAAAATTTACAAGTGTTTTATTCACCAGAGATTATTTCCTCCCTGTGAAGTGGCAGGAATCAGTCTCTGGGTATTGTTTGGGGGAGGAGAGTGCTGAACAAGAGCAGGAATTAAAAAAAAAAAAAAACACCCAGAAAAATTTAATCCCTCTTCTCTTGCAAACAGGCTAAAGGTTAAAAAGAGCAAAAGATGCATCGCTGCTCTGCACTCCACAGGCACCTCCAAAGGGAGAGCTCTGAGCACCGCCTTGGCGAGACCATCAGTGCTCACACACGCTCCCACCACCGCCCCAGAGGAAGAAGATGCTCCATCGCTTACATCCAGCGATGGGTTGTTGCTGGAGGATGACGACACAGCCTAGACTGGGTTTGAAGCATGCAAGGCACTCACTGCTGGGAATACAGCAGCCAGACCTGCACAGGGAGGTTGTTCAGACTGGGCCCAGTGGTCTGCTTTTATGGCCCATTTCTCACTAAATTCCTACCCAAAAATAGTCAGTTGGCATCATCCAATGCAGCAGCAAGACCTTCCACCCAGCCGAGTGTGTTCCTGGGTACAGGTAGACAGAGAGACCATCGCACCTTGAACTCCCCCACGACAGAGGGGTCGTCATTCGAGTCCTGCGACCGGCCGCGATACAGCTTGAAGGTGCGGCAGAAGTCAGAGAGATGCTCGAAGTCCTCCATGTTCTCCAGCTCCGCCTCATAGACCTGGAGAGGGAGAGACGGGGGGCGAGGGCAGGGACTGCTCCCAGGCAGAGGGACTGCTCCCGCACACCAGCAGCGTGTCCCCACCGATCTCGGACATGACTTGACCCAAGCTCCACGGTCTGGGGGAAATACCACCCACTGGGACAGACTCCTGGGACCTGTCACCCTTGGTGCCCCCCACCCAGGACAGTGATGAAGAACAGATCTTGAGCAACCCTACAATAAATAACAGCACATCACAGAAGACCCAGACTAAGCCAAGGTGTCACAGAGGATTCTTCATCAGCCAAAGAGACCTTCCTGCTGGGAACGTTTTCCTTAAGACCAGGCAAGGCCTTCACAGAATCATAGAGTCATAGAATAGTTTGGGTTGGAAGGGACCTGTAAAGGCCATCTAGTCCACCCCTCCTGCCGTGGGCAGGGACATCTTCAACTAGATCAGGTTGCTCAGAGCCCCGTCCAACCTGACCTTGAATGTTCCCAGGGATGGGGCATCTACCACCTCTCTGGGCAACCTGGGCCAGGCTTTCACCACCCTCAGTGTAAAACATTTCTTCCTTATAGCTAGTCTAAATCTCCCCTCTTTTAGTTTAAAACCATTCCCCCTTGTCCTGTCGCAACAGGCCCTGCTAAAAAGTCTGTCCCCGTCTTTCTTATAAGCCCCCTTTAAGTACTGAAAGGCTGCAATAAGGTCTCCCCGGAGCCTTCTCTTCTCCAGGCTGAACAACCCCAACTCTCTCAGCCTTTCTTCACAGGAGAGGCATTCCATGAGGTATTCCTCATTTTAGTCCTATTTGGGCTCCTGCATTAATTTTAGCAATTCTTGTAACAGGGTACCTAAATCTCCCTCTTCCCTAAGCAATCTCTGGCATTTCTTGTTGTTCCCAAGCACTTTTCAAGGTGGCAGTTCCCCCCCTCCTCTGCCACTTAGAAAAGTGACAATTTCTTGAAGGCTGCAAAGTGGAAAGTTACCCGAAAGCATTTTACAAGAAAGCTGAGTTTTCAAAATAGTTATTTTTTAAAACAAAAGTACCTGCTCTCAGCAGAAAATGGTCTAACTTTTTTTTTGTCCCAGAAGAAAAAAAAGCCTAAAGACTCAAAAAAATCAAAGCTTGTGGAAAAACACCATGGAGAGTGCAGGTCCAATGAGCCAGAACCAGCCAAAGCCACTTACCTTCAGGGTGTCAAAGCCCTTCTCTAGATAGCAGCCACACTTTTCCCTCTCTCCTGTGGAAGCATAAAATTTGCTCCACCAGTCAATGAATTCTTCCTCCTGGCGGCAAGGGATACCAAAGTTACACATCTCCACGAGCAAACCCCAACGATCAATGACAGCAGCATCTCCCATAATTGCTGGAGGTGAACTTCTGCCCTGTGCACCAACCCCATGGCACAGCCTGGGTTTGGTGGGTCTCTGTCCTGCAGAGGCGATGAAGCTATCATGAACCCAACCTGCAGCTCCTCACTCCCTAATTTCAAGGTGCTTTTGGGATGCTTCCAGCCCAAATCCAGCTCTTGCAACCACAGCAACACCATGAACCTAGACCTGTCAGCAGAGAGGATGATTCTCCATGGGAGGATGAGGTAGAGCTCACAAGAAGACATCTGCAGCATTTTTAGGCCAGGGGCAGATTTTGGCCAGTTTGGGTGGTGGTCTTCCCAGGACCGCAGTGTAGGACCACACAGTGGATGAGACGAATTAACTCTTGTGCTGACATGGTCCTGACAGCCTGAAATTCAGGGAGGACGTGAGGACTGCTCTTAAACTCAGCCCCCGGTTTAGGCTTTGCCTGGAAGGTTTTGGGGTTTCTGGGACAGGGATTGCCTTTCTGGTTTGTGGCCCAGCACCACCCAACCTCTCCATCCAAACAAAGCACATGGGCAAACAAATAAAAGCATATACTTCCGCTAAAAAAAAAATGGTCCTCAGGCGCTGCACCTCTCTCAGGAATAATGTAACTCTCTTCTCATTGATATTATACAAAGAAACAGGCAAATTTCTTACAACCTCAACCTCACAACCTCACAGCCCACAGCCGCAACGCAATTAAAGAGCATTTGCCTCGTCTGCTATGTAAACTGGATTTCAGCTCCGAGGATGCTGTTCCAAGAAGAAAGCCGGCTGCCGGCTTCAGCAAATGTATATATTTTATAAAAGCACCATTTTTGAAATTTATACAAGCAAAGATGAAGGGGCTTTGACTGTGATTCATGAAACATTCCTGAAAAATAATGATGTCTTATTTTAGAAGTCCACAAAATTCCATCACACTGACCTAATGGAGGAATCATAATAGAGGTTTATTGGATTTATATTTTAAGCCAACGGTGCAGGCTTTAAATTGCTGTCTTGAATAGACATTGTTTTTAATAGAAATATTACATAAATTAACTGAGGCCTCTGCTGCCTCCCTTTTTTTGAAAAAAAATTTTGCCTTTCATCGCTTCCCCTGTTTTATTGTTTAAAAAGCTACACTCTGACCATCATGGCTTTATTACGACATTCCACAGGTACTGAGTTACAAAGAAAGCACTTAAACTAATCTGACGACTTACCCATGGTATCTTCTGCAGCCCCAAGACAAAGAATTTGGTTAGATATTTTTGCTGATTTCTACTGATGTTACAAA
>NW_009203660.1:0-4572 GCF_000690835.1 Fulmarus glacialis | reverse complement strand
GGGGGGGGGTGGGGGTCGGAGAAAGAGGAGGCAAGGGGAGCAGCTGGAATGTTAATAGCGAAGGACATTAATCCATTTGCCTGCAAATGGGAAAGCCAGGGGAAGAAATGGCTCCACCACACGAGCGACTGAATTCAGGGATTTCATTTAGCAACCAGGCGATAGCCAAAATCACCTCCAGTGTTTCATTTTGGACATGGCACAGGACAGTCCTCAGAGTCGGGGTCTGTGCCCTGAGCCCTGACACAGGTGCCCTGAGGGACCCCAAGCATCCTGCATGCCCTCTCCAACTTTTTCACGGACCCCATGGGGTTGCAGAAGGGCACACGCCCACGGGTGAGCATCGCTTGTGGATAAATTTCACATCAAGTGACTAACGGCTAAAATTTTGGCTTGGGGAGAAGCTTACTCCGATGCGGTGAGCCACTGTCATGGTTATCAGAAGGTTTGCTGTTTCCCCATCCCTGCTCATGCCCTCTTCCCCCACAACGACAGTTCCTATAGAGCAGGGACCACCGTAATGCAGGGCTGGCACCTGCATCCCAAATGCCCCGAGACTGGAGTCAGGGTTGCAATCATTTTCCCATTCAGTACTGAGATAAAGTCAAGACCTTTCAAGCTCCAGGGTGCCCAGTTTTGGCATTTTCTGCTAAAATGGAAAGGTCAACGTTTAATTCGGGAGCAGCAGAAGAGGATCCAGGACAATTTCACCAGGCAAGAGCCTGCAAGGGACCATTTCATCTGTTTTCCAGCAGCTCCATAAGCATCCGGGAAAGGGGCAGCAGGAGAGCCCCTTCCAGGGGGGCATCCCGGAAGAGAGGAATGTCTTACGGCCAAAAGCACAGCCGTTTCCAAAAATAAAGAAATTCAGATTTAAAAAAAAAAAAGTCTTTAAAACCAGAATTTCACCAGCAGGCTGCAACTTCCCACTTGAAACATTTCTGGGATTATGGCTTGGACACAGCAAAAGCACTCAGACACATGCTTAACTTCAATCGAGTGTGCAAATCCCTCTGAAGTCAATGAGGCTCTTCAGACGCAGCCTTAAGGGCGTTCTGGATCATTTCAGCAGAGCCAGCAGTCGCCGCTTACTTACCCCCTCCACATCATAGGGAAGGAGGTTTAAGCTGTGTCTGGTCTCCATGTAGGACTTTTACCCAGGGCTATGCACATTGCTGTTGAGGGTATTGAAATTCTTCCCTCCTCTGGACCCCACAATGCAGACCTGTGTCATCCTGGCAGCTCTCGGGATGTTTTCGGTCTCATTTTGTTTCATCCGGGGGGGGAATGCACCAGTTTTAACCTCATTTTTGTCGGGGAGGCTGAGCCAGAGCGATTTTCTCCCCACCGCCCAGGGTTTCCTGCCATTCCAAGCCCATCCCGTCAGATACGTTCCCAGATAGGGTTAGCAGGAGTCTGGGCTGGTCCAGCACAACCCAGTTTTCACAAAATATGTTGAAAGGGTCATTTTGGTCTGGAGCAAAAGGAGGTGTGGAAAACTGAGAAGTTGCCATGCAACGGACGTATCGGCTTCTGGTGTAATTTAGTCCTTATCATCACCTTACAGGTGGGGGAAACTGAGGCACAGACAGGTTAACGTCCAGACAGCCAAGCCAGGAAAGCAGAGCAGGCATGAGACAACTGAAGTCTTAATACTTATACTTGCTCTCGTAGCGATTACACACTCTTCCCTGTGGGAATATAGACTAATTATAGCAATAATAAATATTGCCTCTAAAGAAGCTAAGCCATTGCCTCAGTCTCAAATGCACTCGCACCTCACATCTGGGAGGCAGATCTCCTGCTATAGGAAAGCTCTGCAGCTGGGATGAGAAGATCCCTCTAGAAACAGCTTGGACACTTATGGATGCAGCTCCCCAGCTGTTTGTCACCACGCTTTTGCAGGAGATGACACCCAGGATCTCAGCCTTGGAGAGGGTGGTATCAGCATCCTCATCTGCTCCAGCGCAAAGGCAGCCTGGTCAGCTCAGCTCATTACCCGACTAAACTAACCCAGCCCAGCCCTGTCCTCCCATGGGCGCAGAAAAATCCAGCGGAGAGGCCATGGCAAACAGCTGGGGAACACAAAAATGTCTTTAAACACCGCAGCTGTGCTCCTCGGGGTTTTCCAACCACATCCTAAATCCCTTTGCTGCTCTGTCTAGCATTGCTCCAGAGGTCAGCACGCCCAGGCAGGAAACCGAGCAGCTCGCTGCTGCGGGAGGCTGCGATGAAATGGCTGCAACGAAGCCAACCAGCCACCCACCACCCAAGCAAGGTGCCAGCTATCCCCATGCCGGGGGGACATGTCAGTCTCTCCATCACCTACAAATGCCGACCAGGAGCAGTTGCAGAAGTGCCTGGGAGGCAGGAAAAAATCAAATTTTCCTGCTAGGAGGCCATGCCCTGCCCAAGACACTGGGGTGGAGGTGTCACAAACTGGGCTTGGGACCTCACGCTTGCCAGTCCTTGGCAGCTGGAGGAAGCCTTTTTCATGCTAACAACCTCCGCATGTCCTTGAACTCCAACCTCTTCCCCAAGAGGGACCTGTCTTTGGGTTATCCTTGGGTTAACCTGGTCCTTTCACCTGGTTCCTTCAACCGAGCCCAGGATCATAGAGCAGCTCTGAGCAGCACCGTGCAGAAAGCAGCGCTGGAGGGAGGAGCAGAAAACCACATGTATCCACACAGGGAGGCTGCAAGAGGACTTGGTTTATCCTTCCATTAACCCTCAAGACGTGAACTGTCAGATGTTCATAAAGAGAAATTACCCATTTCTGGCCGTTTCACCTTTTTTTTTTTCACCATACTGTTAATTTTGCTCAGAAGTGGAGAAAACTGTTTGTTTTCAGTGGGTTTTTTTTTCCATCCTGTTCAATCAGCCTACATTTAGCCATGTCCACCCAAAGGCAGCCTCCCACGCATCTCCTTGCCATCATTTTTTCTCTATCCCATGGTTTATATTTGGGGATGCTTTCCCCCGCGGCCCCAGCCGGTGGAAAGCCAGCTTGCCATGCAGATTGGTCTGGGAGGGCTTTCACCATCGCCGGTGGCACGGCCGCAGGCCATCCCCCGAGAGCGCACCAAACACCGGGAGAAAAAAACGGTGTCAGGAACGTGCCGGGGGGCAACGCTGGGCTGCAGAGCGGGTTGGCGACCGTTTTCAACAGGAGATATCCAACACCAAGAGTTCTTCCAACTAGCAGTAACAGGATAAGCCGTAAAATATGTGCTCTGATTTGGAAGTAGCAAACACAGCAAATAACCAATTATTCCAAATAGTTTACAGATTTTGACTTTTTTTTTTTTTTTTTTTTGGCTTGGGTTAGCTTTGCTAACTTGTCATTTGATGGGTTATTTGTATTTCTTACAACCAAAGCATCGCAAGCCAAAATAATGGTACAAACAACTGCGTAGAAAGCACCTTATAGTGCTTCTCAGGGGAGAATGGAGGCTCCTCGTTGCAGTTTCATAGCTCAGAGGTGTCTGAGGGCTCCTCGTGAGCTCCTCTCCTCTGGGAGATGCTCATAAACTGCCTGACTGCTGCTACTGCTCCACAGGTAAGGCTGGTGGAGAGGAGATCTTGCCAGACCGTTTCACAGCTGGGAATGCAGGAGTTGGGTGGCAACTCTCGAGGCAGATATCAAAAACAGGCCAAAGGCACAGAGAGTTCTACAGTCCCTTGTTTGCAAAGGGATGCCGGTGTGACCAGCTCTGGTGGTGGCACCTATAATACATCCACTTCAGCTTTAGTCATGATTCAGCTGACTAAATAGGCTTTGGTCTTAGCAAGACCTTCTGCTGACGATGTCTGTGGGCTCTCTTCTGTCCTGCAGTCCCCTGCACTTTCCCAGATTAACACCCTGAGGGTCACCAGGATCTCCTCCTGAACACTCTCAGGTCGGCTCTGGTTGGCATCGTGGCAGAGACACGGAGAGCGATGGCACCTCCATCCTCGGAGAGCTTCGAGGGGACACTGGCCAAGCCCAGGTGGGGCTCTAGGGATGGTTTGACAGTTTGAAAAGGGGATTTGTGGGACAACAAAGAGAGGATCTTGTGGATAATTACAGAGGGGATTTTGTGGATAATCACAGAGTGCTCCTCCCAAGTAGGGAGGGGGAAATGGCTCATAAAAGAGCTTATTTTGACATTTTAAGAAGCCTGAGTCTCTCTTTCACCCTTTGAACATGATTGAATCACTTGAACTCCAGAGGGATGAGCCAGGATTTCAGCGCAGTGGGAAGGGGACAGATCTGGAGCAGAGAGGTGGGTCTACAAGACATTGGTGTTGCAAAATCGTCTCATTTTGCTTATGCCAAAGATTCTCAGGAGGGACAAGAGAGGGATGAAGAGCCGACTCTTGAATTTTCTAAGAGGACTTTGGCAACAGCTGCACCAGAGGAGTGCAAAGAGAGACCAGATTAGAAAGGGTTTATGAACTAGGTTATAAACAACTGCAGATTAAGTGCTTGGATTCATGCATGCTCCAGGCAGAGCCTGAAGCATCAGCTCTGCCAGCCCTGACCTGACGTCCCCACCACACTATCGCTTTAGAATAGAATAGAATAGAATA
>NW_009203659.1:60258-73358 GCF_000690835.1 Fulmarus glacialis | reverse complement strand
AGGCTGAGGGGAGACCTCACCGCTCTCTAAAACTACCTGACAGGAGGTTGTAATGAGGTGGGGGTTGGTCTCTTCTCCCAAGTAACCAGCGATAGGACAAGAGGAAATGGCCTCAAGTTGCGCCAGGGGAGGTTTAGATTGGACATTAGGAAAAATTTCTTTACTGAAAGAGTGGTCAAGCCTTGGAACAGGCTGCCCAGGGAAGTGGTGGAGTCACCATCCCTGCAAGTATTTAAAAGACGTGTAGATGAGGCGCTTAGGGACATGGTTTAGTGGGCATGGTGGTGTTGGGTTGACGGTTGGACTCGATGGTCTTAGAGGTCTTTTCCAACCTTAACAATTCTATGATTCTATGAAATGGCACTGAGGTCAGGCAGCCAATGAATGCAAGGTTTTGAAGTCACAATTTCAATGTGGTGCCTTTAAACCTCCCTGTGTTCTATTTTAGTTAAGTAGTTTTATTGACCCTAACCTGTTGCTGATTTGTGAAATGTAAAAGTACGCAGCTATGTTTCTCACATCTGATGTTGCTTCTGCATTGTTTATGAGGAAGTAAGCAATGACAATTAAATTCTGCACTAAATGAACACAGCTACAGCTCAAAGTCTGTTTCAGTTCCAAAAGGTGGGTTTTGGGTTGGTTTTTTTTTGTTTTACGTGGAACACTTCTGAATTCTGCATTATTTTTTTCAGAAAGACTTTCTGACATATATCATTCGCTTTAAAGTTTATTAATGTATTTCTCATGCAGTTGCATTCTTAAGGCAAAAAGATCAAAAGGACAGATAAGCTCAGAGCACAAGCTGTAAACTAGTTAGATTTCAAGATGATGACAATATTTGAATCCTGTTCTGACAAACTATACAAGTGACTGAAGAAGAAGGATTCTTCAGTTGACTCTTTTAAACAAATTTCTACCACAGGACTAGACATATCCTATGGCAAAGGGGAGGGTTTGGGCTCTGCACAGCTATACAGCCACCATCATGTCTCACAAAGCAAAAGCACGTACACCACCCTGAACATAGCTGCTTTTTCTTCCCTCCAGTAAATCCAGGTGCATGGTCCTACAACTACCCTTTTACCCCAGTTCAGTTTTTATCTACTCAACCTCTGTGTGGATCCTTTCCTCCAGCGTATAATCTCCTGATAGTTCACCAGCACAGTTAATTTGGGCAACAGAAATACGACTCATGGCCATATCAGTGGAGTCTATGCACAGTGTGGGAACACATAATTTATGTTTCCTATATGATGGCAACTTTCTTGGTATAGAACTTCCTTTTGTTTAATTATTAAAAGCTGTATAATATGTCAAGACATGCAGCAGTTAATGAGTAAACTGTTTTTTCTGCGGCCAGCAGTTACTTAGATGCTTGCAGAGCATCCAGTTTATACATGAAAAGGAACTAGTTTGTCTTCTTAGGTCAACGAGTTGATCACTTTACCTGCTAGGATCTTGCATAATGATATGTTTTATTTTCTTGTGGGAAAAGAAAAAAATTTCACAAAAAATAGAATCCCTCATCAATTTAATGTTGAGTGTGTTGAATTGTTCTATAGAATTTTATATGGTGGTTCAAAAGGTTACACAGCTCTTATCATTCTGTATTAAAACCTACAGTGCTTTTTAATAATTTCTGTGAGACCCTTTTGGTTTCACAGATCTTACAATGTACAAATTTTACTTTTTGGCTTCAGTTAGAATATAGGTCTTTCCGGGCAACACTGAAGCAAGACAGTATCTGACTTCAATGTCAGAACATTTCCCCCATTGAAATTTACCCAAATATTCATTTCCTTTCTATTCTTTGTGTTTACATGCATCAAATATTTGAAGACACTTATCATCTTTCTTCTTATCCATCACTTAGTTAACTTACAATATACATATTTTGCTTCTTTAATCCTTCTTTATAAACCAATTTCTCTATACCCCTTAATCATGCATGTTAGCCCTCTTTGAACTCCCTCCAATATCAAAACCTTTTGTTTATTCTTTCAGATCCTTTGCTTTAAAAAGTTCATAATTTCAAATTTATTTAGGTTCACAAGGGAAATGCCAAAAATAGTATAATAACATTTGAAACAAATAAATAATAATAATTAATAATTCCTGCTTTCCTGTAAGTTTCAGCATGTAGCAAACGTACCCAAATAAAGCTAATGTATATTACAAGTTATTTCCCTTTTTCTTTTGCAATTTGTGTTGGATTTTCGTAGTGCAACACAGTGTAACTTTACTTCACTAAAAGTCAGGATGGCATTTATTTTACCTAACATTGAGATTCTGCAATTTTCTAATCTCAATACTTAAAGCCTAATTGGACTATTTTAGATTGCTACCTCAGAATGAGATGAATCACAGCACTGACTACACAGACTATGAAAAGAGTCTAAGACACTCGGAACCCAAGCTCACATGAACCTACGCTGTCAGAGGTCTACATACATAGACTTTTGTATTTAGTAAGATGAATCCCACCCTCATGTCATCTTCACATTACATTACTGAAAAAAATATGAGAGGACCAAAGGAAGTTCACTATTCTATAGCATAAAATAGTTCTTCCTCCAAACCAGGCCAGTCAAAGTAGTGTATTTATCTGGGGATCTCCAGGGTTTTTAGTGTAAGATGCAGCTTTGTGTCTAACTGCAGTCTAGACAATGCAGAGATGGGAAAGTTCTCAGTAATTAGATATCAAGACCCCCAAGGCATTAGATCATTCTCTCAAGGAACAGAATACTTGAGAAGTTAGCATCAGAGTCAAAATTTACAAGGAGATATATACACACAATATAATTAGAAGATTAAGATAAAATTAAGACACTGCCTTTGGGAAAGTCTGTCTCTTAATTGGCAGAAAGATGATTAAACCTGCCACGTCAGATACTTTTGCTAAATTGAAGATCTTAAGAGGACGAGAATTATAAACAAGAGTTTGCTTTCTTAACTCCTAAAGAAGAGCCAGTAAACTGGTAAATTTCTTGTCAAAAACATCATGATCAAAAAACTGCTGCTTTTAATCAGTCCCTCCAAAAACCTTAAGGTAGGTTTTCCTTCTTAAGATAACACATTGTTCCTTAGGGAAATATTTACTTCCTAGGAGCTTCTGTCAAACATTTTTTTCCTAATCAACAAGCATAAGACTTCTAATTGGAAGTGACCTACAAAACACTTACTGATATCTTGTAATGAGTGAATGTCCATTATATGCAATTAGCAGAGCCGCCTCATTCCAACCTTAGCAGTTTGGAAGAGCTGCTCCTCTGCAGGGCTGTGCTCCTGGAAGCACAGGGAGACTGGAGAAGTCACCAAACGACCACAAGACTCGAGACATAATGCTATCACTTCTGTGGAGCTAAGGGTCAATACAGCACATCCTTGGAAGAACTTTAGTAACATCACTGCGAGCTTCTGAGGGAACTGCAGCAACATAGTGAAAGATGCCTATGAACAACAGGGAGTAAGCTCAGCAAGGGGTGGTGGGCCTTATTTTACTGGTAAAATATCTTCCTACAGGAAAAATAAAGGGTTTTTTCCCTCAACAGTGTGAGACTGACTTCTGCACATGATAAAATAATTGGTAGTGCAACATTGTTCAGGGTTCGTTCAGATGTTTGTACACCTGACGTGCGGGTTTCCATGTTACTTCTTTTGTTGGACTTAAAATTAGTCCACTATTGTAAGAGTAGTGACAATCAACAATCAATTTCCATGTGTAAGATACTGCCTTTTTCTTCTTTCTTTTCTTTTGTAACCTGTGAAGCTGTTTATGTAATAAATGACAGCAAGTCAGACCATTTAATTAAAATAAAATATCAGTAACAGAATATATTGTTTTCAGTGTTTTAAAGTCTTTTATAGATAGAAATAAACATAATATTTTGAAATATAGGCTTGTGCTTCTTTTCCATTTCTGTTTTAAGACTAAAGAAAAAAGTGCAGATAGAGACAAGAAGTAAAAATGATAACCCTCAAATATTCGTAAGACCCTGAAAGTTTTTCATAAGTTTCACAACATTTCAGTTCCCATAAAAATAAAGCATAGTAGAAAAAAAATGTTAGAAAGAGACATAATTACTAACCTGCTATAGATATTTCCCTCTTTATTTTACCATTATCCACCTTAAAATCACAATCTTTGCATTAACTGCATTTCTTTAAATTGTCCCCTATATTCATTCTTCCACATTTTCAGAACTGAACAATTTTTCACCATATCAGCTGTTTTCAGGCGAGTCCTCTGTTTCAAATACTTTAAAGACACTCAATTTCCCTCCCGCATTCTTTCAGCTGCAATTTTGTTCTTCATTCCAGTGTCACAGTGAGACTCGTGCTCTGCACCTGTGCTGTTGCCATCTTGAAGGATGGGTCTGTGACCAAATTTGAAGTGTCCCTACTGCGAGCACACAAAATGTCCTACACTGGGTATGCTGCACCATGCAGTGGATCTGGGTTTGTACTAACCCACTGAACACCTTGATTTCATCTGCCACTATTTGAACTAGAGACCATTTTGGACTCTAGGTATGGTTGGGACAAGCCAAAGAATTGCATCAAATGTAGTTGGTGAATATTAGAGTATATAAACACAGTTTGGAAAAAACTTTACTTCCCATTATCTCTGCTGTGGCAGAGGAATTAAAAAATGCAAGTATGGCATTCAAGTAGAGGTTTAATAAAGAGAATAAACCGACCCTCAGAGTCAGGAATTTGTTTTCTTTGCTTTTCTGCAAGGACAGAGAGTCATATATAAAAAACAAACATTTTAAAGAGTTTTTAATTATCATCATAAAAGGGTTGGCAAAAATAAAAGTAGACTTTGCTTTTGAACAGGGCACAGCTAGCAGTTTACAACTGCAGCTATGTTGTAGCATAGCAATGTATATTATAGTAGAGTAAAGAGAGAATAAAGTGAGGTAAAAATATGTGTTGAGCATTACACCTTCATTACACTTAATTACTTTATTACACCTAATTCTAAGTGTTCAAGAATAGTAAATGGTTAACAGTGATGCAGAAGGAAATATTAGAAGAGCAATCAAAAAGGACTCCTAAAGGATTAAAGAAAACAAAAAATAAATAAATCAGAGGGCTAAAAAACAGATAAGAAGAGAAAAATAAAGATATTACAGAAGATTATGAAATTACAAAAAATGTTTTCAAAATATGTAAGAACAAAAGGTCACTGAAGAACACAATAATGACTAAAGAGGATCATTTTTTAAGGGATGAGGCAGGAAGTGCTGGAAATTTTAAACAAATTCTTCACATAGCTTATTAGAAAGAAAAATTATAGGCAGATGGCAGACCTGTACATATACAGGTATACCTTTCCTGAGGCAGAGAGAAGGGAAAAACACTGAAGTAAACAGAGAATGTATCTGAAATATTACAGATGACAATCTGAACATGTATCAGATGAAATAGTTCCTCGGTGTTAAGGCATATCCACTTCAGAATTCACAGAAAAGGAAAAAAACAGCACCACTCTTCACAAGAGTAATTTAAATCACTTCACTGCTCAAATAACTTTTTCCTTATGCAAGACATTACTTTGAAATCAGCTGGGCTGTTCATATGAGTGACAGCTTTGGGACTGTGGAGAAAAGGAAGTTTTAGTGGATTTAAAGAAAAACTACTGGAGCTGTGCAAGGAAGGGCCTGGTGCAGCCCTTCTCACAGCATGTCTCTAAAGAAGCAAGAACTGGGTTCAACTCAGAGAAATACTCTCTTTCTGGCATATTTTAGTGATATCCTTTTATTTAGGAAAGTAATTTTCTTCAAGCCCAAACACAGAAATACATGCTTATAGGAGCAATGTATTACAAAAGCAACAGAGCATAGCTAAATTCAGCAAATTATGGAGGAATCGCTATTGCAGTGAGAGAATCTTCTAATGAAAACCAGAAGTTTCAGTTCTGAACAAAAGTGATGAACTCTGCTAGCCTGGATTCGAGTTTAAACTCCTACAAGTAACCACCATTCTACATTAAAGGTAACCATCTGTCATATTTTTAGCTACATCTATAAAGGAGTTCTGTTACTTCAGTCTAAAAAATTCAAAACACAGACACATATTTTCAGCCAAAACAAAGCCAGAGCCAGCAGTAATTTGAATTCTCTTCACTAAATATTGTTTTGGCCATGAGAGTATGTGTAAAATGGATGTGGTTGTAGCCACAATGGCCCAGGGATATATAGGGTGAACAAGTTGCTGAGGAAGAGTTTGCATGCCTAAAAGATTGTGTTTTCTTCCAGCTGTAGTGCTTCCTGTAGCAAAAGTGTTTCTCTCTCCTTCTTAATCTTACTCTTCCCTAAAAATCTTAGGTTGGGAAGCAATGAGACAGCTCTTAAGTCCTTTGTGAAAGAAGTTCCAGCAGAGCATAAACTAGAGCAATTCAACTCAGGATTCCTGAGAAGGAGACAGGAGTTTTGGGAACCCCTCCCTGCTCTGCACCTCTGCAAAAGCCCTGCTCTCTCCTGGCCTGGGCAGGAGTCTCAGCTCTGCCTTCTGGCTGAAGGCAGGCCAGGAGAGGCACATGGATGTTTGCTTTCTGCTTGTGGCCTGAAAACCTAGTCCTCGCCTCCGCTGGGGAGAGGACAGTCGCGTTGGCTGGATGCACCTCTCTGCATCTATAGAGAGACACTGAAAGGGGCTGTCTGGAAAGTACCTGCATGCTGGGAGGTGGGAAACTGGCTTGGGCTATTTGATTTCACCTTCTTTCAAAAAAACAGGGCTTTGAACTTTCTTATAAACAGAATCCCTTGAAAGTGAGATGACTCCATCATCAATCTTTCCACCAGAGGAATAACCCAAACTTCCAAACTTTTAACCAGACAATTGTACCAAGAGCAGTCCGAAAACAAAGAGTAAGGCAGTGATTACAGACAACTGCTAAGATATTAACTGTACACAAGGTCTGCCAGCCTTCAGGTCAATTTTAACCTGACACTTGTAAAATCCTTGGTGTTGATCAAAATAACTTGCAAACAGAACAGCTGCAAAGCAAATAAATACCTAAGCATAAATCCGTGTCTTCTGTCCACTCAGATACAAAAAGTATGTGTTTCTAGTCTGCGAAGTAAAATAGTGATAAGTACAAACTGTGTGTCTACAAACAGACAAGCATTATTCAGAGGAAGCATTATTAAAGTAGTCAGCATGATTATTAAAAGCCATTCCCAATTAAAAAAAATAAAATCAACAGCTCTACCTCCAGAGCCATCCAAAGAGAAGATAAAAAAAAAATTAAAAGAACAAACAAAACTAGCATTTCCGTTTTCAGCCTGTTAGCAAGTCAGTTATCTGTAAAGGATGACTGTACGTCTAAAAACTATAGCAACAAGAACTAACAAGACAACGGTCTATCATCAGCCTGAGCCAAAAAATTCAGGTGAAGCATTTCTTAATGGTAAGTGCCTGAAACAAAACAAAATTAAAAGCCAAAGCTATGAAACAACCCATTTTTTGGTATTTTTGATATACTTTTTTTCTGATGTACTTTTTCAGGACAGATTCACAAGTGGGCTAGAACATCATTTTAGAAAATTAAGAAAAGGTGGTTGCCTTCTTTTACTCAGTATATCCCAGTAGTTACACACTCAGCTGACCAAATCCTCATGTATTGCACTAAGTTGATGCTTGAAGCTAGCTCCACCTCCTTCATCCGAAGACTATCCTGTTTTCAAGAGTAAATTTCTCTGTATCTCACCCACTGCAGCTGATTCGTTTCATACAAATGACTAATGGAGGAGAAAGAGAATATACGTACGATAGCTTGAAAATTCACCTGACCAAGAGACTGCTTGGCTTTATTCCTTGGTACAATCAGCATTTTTGTTTCTATAGAAGGTTACAACTTCCGCACAGGGACTGAAAGATATCCTCAGAACTCACTGTTTTTGTGGGAGTGGGGAGAAAGAAATATTTGAGTATAACTCACTCAAACTTTATGTGAATGCCCTCATTATTGAACTGAGAGATTACTAGCTCTGCCTCCTCTTCCAGTTAGTGAAATTTGCTTCACCCCACTCCATGTTATACACTATCTCATTGCTATCTAGTTGGTTTTTCTTTTACTTAATACAGTAGTTTCTGCTAGAATTTCACTTAAAGTTTGGTTTCATTTTTTTAATTTGCCAAAAATGTGAGAAGATACTTTGGGTTAATGTGTAAAGCTTATGCAATTGTCAATGAACCAAAAAAACCAGATGCTTTATAGAGAACTGACCTCTTTCATGCCCCTTTCTTCATCTTAATTATTCTTCCTGTTCTACTGCAAGATTTTAGTGAAAACACTATTAATATAAAATGAGTATATTGCATAAAGAGCAGAGGTAAAAGTTTGTTCAATTAGAAAGCTGCTTCTTAACTAACATGTTAACTGTAGCTCTTCATGAACTCTTCATCCCCTGCTGATAGGGAAGGTTGAAATTGGGAGATAGGTTGCACTTGTTAGTGGGCATTTTTGGTTCTTCCATTAGTTTAAAAGCTTTCTATCTGCCTAATTGTAGCTAATTAGTACCATTTGGGGGACATAGCAGAGAAGCTGTGATTTTCTCCCTCACCCAATGGTCACAGAGTGTGTGGGGAAGACCAAAGTCTAGAAGGATATCTGTGTTTATAACCCATTCTCATTATCTGCTTCCATTCTAAGTAACATCAGTACAGAGTTTTATATTATGTGAATGAATATTTAAAGTGAAATTATAGTTTTCAGTGGTAAATTACAACTAGATGTGACCAAGAGAGGATTAAGCCCATCATTTTGTTTAAGAGCTCAGATGGTTGGAGTAATTGGATGATAGCTGTAGGGCATCCTTTTGGTCTATAATTAGGTCATTTCTTTCTCATCCCCTCACGGTGTGTATAATTACAAATTAATTTGAAATCCCACTGTGAGTAAAGAAAATCAGTTTAATATAATGGAAGTGCAAAAGCCACAGGATATTATTTTTTAAAAGATTTTTAGTGTTTATGCCAAAATACTCAGTCTGGCCAAAGTCATATCCCTACAGACTGCAGGGCTCATATTTGGTTTCCTTCTTAACTTTTATACAGACATGGATAAATTTTCTCCCTTAAAATAGATGACATTTCATAGCACCGCACTTTTCTCCAGTATCTGTCAGCAGGTGTCAACAGCTCAAAAAGTTGGGGAAAAAACTGAAAACCAGTCATGAGAGTTTTGATAGGCAACAGTACTGTCAGAGGACTTACAGGCAGCTCTAAACAAGGTGATCTAGTCAGCCATTTTATTCTTTAGTCCTGCCATCATTTGCTTGCCATTTAAAATTTATTTTTCTGCTTTTACCCTGAAAGCGTTAAGTGTTGCACAGCCCTAGCTAGCATACCTGCTCCTGAGTGCTGCAGGAGCTCACCCGTTTCATCTCCTGGCTGAGGTATGCTGCTGGCAAGTTCCGCTTCCCTTTCTTTATCACAACACTGTGGTCGGATGCGTTAGACCTCCTGCCTGCCTTAATGCCGATACAGGTAAAAACACGCACTCCTGACAAATGGATAACCCCAACCAGATCCGCAGAGACAATGTTTTGACTTGCTGAACTTCCTGTTTCACTCAAGGGACAAACCTGTTTTCATCTCTCCCCAGAAATCTTGAAAGGGGTCGGTGAGAGGGTCCCAGGTGTGATCTGAGCACCGGGGATGTCAACAGCAAGCCGGGAGCCGTGCGGGGTGTGCAGTTGGGGGGAAGAGCAGAAGAAAAGACCGTCGGTGCCGAGAACAAGGGTATCGAGATTTGATCATATTTGTAGGTGTGTTGTAAAAACTGTAGAACATCCCATGCCGTTAGCATGATAAGATTAAACTTCTGGCAGAAAAAAAAGAAAAAAGAAAAGAGAGAAAAAAAAAGAAAGGAGCTGCTTAGATATAAGTTCCAAAGTTCATTAAGAGGGTTCTTTATTGCATAGCTCCAAAGCTAAGATGTGCTGGGGCATGTGGAAAAATAAGGAGGTGTTAAAAAGCTACCAAGCTTCTTAGTTTTCAAAAACAGTTCAAAGTCCTAGTGTTGGATTATTTACGCTGTGACCTCCAGGCCTATTTGTGATGCCATAAAAACTGTATTCAGGAAGGAAGGAAGAGATTATCAAAAAGGAAAGAACTTCTTTTTAATCTAATAATGTCTTGATAGCAATAATCTTTTTCTTTTACATAAAACCTTTCATTTGAAGATCTCAACATACTTTTTAGACTTAAAAAAAAAAAAAACATCACAGCAGCACAGGAAAAACTTGGAGCAACCAGCTAGAAAGAAGAGGTAGAGAAAGAGACTTGGGTGCACTTATTGCTCACAGGAGAGATACGAGACAGTAAGGTAACCCAGTCTTCTCATCCTGGAAAAAAAAAATAGACATGCTAATAGGATACATCCATCAACATGTTTCTGGATTGGTAAATACAGGTCACCCTGGAATTTTTGAAACCAGAAATACTTTAAAATTTCCACATGAAACTGAATAGGTAAAACATTTATTTTTTACATTTTCATTAGAAAATATTTTTTTTAAAATTCCAAGAAAAAAATTATATTTTTTCAAATAAATCTCATTTTCTACTTGGAAAATTTTGCATTAAAAAATTTTCAACCTCTTCGATGTACTTCTAGGTCAGAAGGTACACATGAAGGTTATATGGAAAGCAAATAAATATGTAGATGAAAGCATTATCTGTTCTAATTAAAATTTTTCTTGCTGTAATAATTAAAACATTATATTAATTTAAAAATTAGATTTTATGTCTTCCATACAAAAGATATACTTGGGTGATTAGTCTTTTATAGGGAAATATCTACCATACAAATCTACTACTTATAGATATTCACCTACCCTGCTATGATGTTTTAAAGTAAATTATTCTGATTAGCAGAGGCTGGGGTGAGAGTTCTTATACAAGAATAAATACAAGGGCCAAAACAGAATAATTATCGGGTTGTTTAAAATCAATTTCTCAGGATTTTTTAATCTCTCTAAACCACAATGAAAAAATGGGTGGTCTCAAATTAACTTCTAGATAATAGAGTTTAAATTATGTGAGTAGTGAATTAACTCATTTCGCTCTAAGCCTTTACAACCCTTTGTTTGCTATGTAAATAATTCATGACTTTTTATTTATACCAGATTAGTGAGAAATAGACACCCATAATACAATATTCTCCTTTTTTTATTATTCTCTATGCCTTAATTCAAATATTCCATTGACATATGCATATATAAGATAGAAAAACATTTATCCCTATAATCATTTCCCTGTTCAGGAATACACTAATGCACTTAGACCAAATAAATCCTGCTCACAGTTTACCCACACTCCACCCCTCAGGATGCTACCAGAGTGGTGCAACATTCACCTCAAACCTCAAAACCACTTGAATAAAACCTTGGTTTGATGTGTTCCTGACCCTCAGGCCATGCTTACAACTGTTCATGAATACAACTTGAGGTTTTGTACGCATCTGGGAAATCTGTGGTCTCTCAACCCTTAAAGTTTCCCAGGTGGTATTCCCACTTCCTTCCACCTTTGCTTGGTTCAGATGCCTGGGGAAAAAGGATGATGACGGTAATTTAGAAATATAACTCCTAAAAATGTTCTGATGTGGTAAGGAGTGAGAGGACATTACAAAAAAGAGCTGAATGGAGGACGGCAATTCCACTTGCAGCAAATGTGAAACATGTTAAGTTCCTTTGTGTTCCACATTAGAGTTAAAAAACCCTGCAAACATTTTTCCTAAAATACAGGTTTGTGGTAGATATCTGTTTTCTTTTCAACACCTGATATCAGTGAAAGAAGGAGGTCTAAAAGTGTGGGAGGCTCAGCTACAAGTCCCTGATCTGCCTGATATGAATGGTTATCTTCAGTGTATATCCATCTGAACCAGGACTTTTTCCATTCATGACACTGCCTTAACCACCCACCATAAATCCTGGGCATTGGTCCTCACTTCAGTAGAATCTCCTTCTCAGAACTATTTTACTTTTGACACATCTTACTTCCCCAGCCACTCTACGCTGATCTGAGGCAGATTTTCTGCAGTGTTTTTAGGTGGAACCATTTCAATCAACTACTCAAAGAATTAAACCAGATTTTAACAGAGTGAAAGTGATTTTCCAACTTACAAGTCATGATAGTCACTTCTATGGTGATATCCTAAACCTCAGTAAAAGTTTGATTCTTTAGTCAGGAGTGGAACAGAATTTACATAACACTTTCCTAGGAGATGTGGGTTTAAACACTCATTGGCATGGCTGACTTAATCCTCTATCCCAGTGCTGATCCAACCCTGAGTCGTAGAGCAAGAGCATTTCCTCCTCTGTTGGAATTCTGGCATTTTTCCCTTCTGCTTTTCCTTCAAGTGCTTGAAATTAAATACTTCTCATTGGGCTAGGTGGTCAGTTCCTGTTAGAGTATTTTATTTTCAGTTTTACATTTCATTAAGGAAATGTTATTCTTTTTAGTAACATGCCATTCATTTTTGCCATAGGCCCCTTAACCTATTATTCTATACAAAGGAGGAGACCCACTACTTGTGCCATCTTCTTGCGCGTGGTAATACTGTAAAATGTATGTGATGCCTCACTACTTACTTGAGGAAAGAAGTCTTTGCTTGTTCCTGTACCTGATCTACTCACAAGGATACTGGAGGTAGGTAATGAAGAAGACTTATAAGTGTGTATGAGTGCAGTGTACCCTCAGAATCAATATATATTTGGTAAGGATAATTTCAGAGAAAATAAATGTAATTTCAGATAAAGCTACTATTCTTGACAATGTCCCATAAGATTAATGCCCAGTCTTTGCTCTGAGGTAAAATTTCAGGTATATTTTGCCAAGACATAGTAGCCTATAATTATTTTTAAAAGTGTGTTTCAAAATTGAGACCCAGCCCACCTCTTCCATTTCTTCCAGGCTTAGGTATATCAGAGTAGCTTTTCACAAGCACAAAAATGGTATGCTGGTGTTTGCCAACAGGAACACTTCCCTGCCTTCTGTACAGAAGCAAGAGCTTCTACGTTCTTTCTTTCATTGTAGAAAGGATTAGAAGAGTACCTAGACATTCTTGCCTTTCAACTGTAGTAATA